>NC_068355.1:136749986-137039986 GCF_020536995.1 Dreissena polymorpha | reverse complement strand
TAATTGGATACCTCCATTTTCTACAGATTGAATTAACTGAGTTCTTTTTATTTTATCAGGCTATGAAATTAAATATTGCTGATTTTATATCGTTAATAACATCATTTGGTGGATTTGGGAAAACTGTTAATACATATATTAATTTAGGAAGTGCAAACGTTTTCAATACTGTGTTTTTTCCGATTAGTGTAAGTTTACGATGATGCCATGATTTTAAGCAGATTTTAAAATTCTGTAATTTAGGTATTATGTTTTTAAGAACTGTATCCTTTTCATTATTTGTGAATGTAATTCCTAACGTTGTGGCTTCATCGGATGTCCAATTAAATTTCATTTCTTTTTTATATTGAACATTACTTTGTTTTAATTTACCTACTCGTAGCACAGTACATTTACTTTTGTTTAGTTTAAGACCCGATGTCATTCCGTAAAGGGTTAGCGATTCTATTAGGTTATGGAAAGAATCGTAATTGTTATTTAAAAAATAAGTTGCATCGTCAGCAAATAGGGATTGTTTGATTTCTTCGTCAGGTTCTAGTGATATGCCTTTTATGTGTTTATTTGATTGGATGTGATGTGATAGATACTCGATGCAGATAATAAAAAGCGATGATGAGAGTGGACATCCTTGTCGAACCCCTCGTTCGATGTTAAAACTGTTTGAAAAGAAGCCATTGTTGATGATTATACTGTGAATATCGGTATAGAATAGTTTTACCCATTGAATGAGACTTTCACCAAAGTTCACATTTTCTAAGCAAGAGAACATAAATGAATGATCAAGCGAATCGAATGCCTTTTCAAAGTCTGCAAAGAATATTAGACCAGGATTATTTGAATTGTTGAAATAGTTTATGCATTCTTGGATAAGACGAACGTTTTCACCAATGTAACGTCCTTTTATGAAACCAGATTGAGATTTTGAAATGATTGATGGTAATATATTTTTTTATTCTGTTTGCTATACTTTTAGTTGCAATTTTATAATCATTGTTTAGTAAACTAATCGGGCGCCAGTTTGATAAGGATTCTAAGTTTTTTCCAGGTTTTGGAATAAGTGATATAATACCTTGTTTTTGTAGCGTAGTTAAGTTTTCGTTGTTAAATGAATAGTTAAATGAATTAATTAAATGTGTTTTTATATCATTCCAGAATATTTTATTAAATTCGATTGTGATGCCATCAGATCCTGGGCTTTTGTTATTTTGCATTTCTTTTAGGGCTAATCCACATTCATATTCATTAAGCAATCCGTCGCACAATTCTTTTTCTTCCTGGTTTAAAGCGTGATGTGTATTTTTAAAAAGAGTGTTATTTTCAACATTTTTTCGTTTATAGAGGGTTTCGAAAAATAAACGTTGTTCTTCTAGTATTTGAGTTCTGTTTGTTATATCTTTGCCATTGACTACTAATTTGTGTACAGTTTTTTGTTCACTTCTACGTTTTTCAATGTTTGCGAAATATTTTGTATTCTTTTCATTGTGTTCAACATGCTGTGCGCGCGCTCTAAGTATTATTCCATTGAGATGTGTATGGTAGATTCCATCTAATATTTGTTTTTTTTTAATGTTATTTCATTTTCGATGTCGGTGGTGTCATTTGTGTTTGTTTGTTGCAATTGTTTTTCAAGTGTTTCAATGGTTTTGATGGTTTCAGTTTCAAGTTTGCGTGTTTCTTTTTGTTTAAATGATGTGTATCTAATTGTTGTGTTACGTATATTTCCTTTAATTACTTCCCATAAGGTGTTTGGGTTTGCATCTTTATTATTTTGAACTGTATTTAATATTTCCTGTTTTATTTGTGTTTGATATTGTGTATCTAATAAGATGCTGTTGTTAATTTTAAAGTATCCTGGGCCTCTTTCAGGTTGTATATTGTGCAGTTTAAGTTCAACTAGAGAGTGGTCAGTCATAAATCCTGGTTTTATTTTACATGTGTCAATAATGTTGCAAAGAGATTCAGATATTAAAAAATAGTCTAATCTACAAAATATTGTTGGTTTTGTGTTTGAGTGCCAGGTGAATTTGCTCTCGTTTGGGTAAACTGTACGCCAGATATCTATCATATTGTTGTTTTCAATTATGTTATTTAAAATGTTTCTATTTTTAGTATGAGTATAAAGGTTTCCATTTTTTTTATCTATTAATGGGTTCAGGACAGTATTAAAATCACCACCGATTATAATATTTTATCTTGGTTATTAATTATAAAGGATTGTAATGTTTCGTAAAATGTGGAATCGTCTATGTTAGGGCCGTAGATGTTGATTAATGTTATTTGTGTTTCGTGTATTTTGATATCTATACTTGCCTGTCTGCCAATTATTATTTCCTTAAAGTTATCGACTGTGAGCCCTATATTATTTTTTATCAGAAAGGCAATGCCTTGTTTATTAGTATGTTCTCCACTAAGATAGATTTCTCCGTCCCATTCATCTTTTAAGGTTTGTGCTAAAGTAGGTGTCAAATGACATTCTTGTAAAAGGCATATACTATATTTTTTTTTCGTCTAACCATTTGAAGATTTTTATTCGTTTGTCTTTATTGTTTAATCCTTTAACATTTAAAGTACATAATTTAATCATTTAAGTAGGTGGAGGGTGATGTGAATCGTAATTTGTATGTGCTTGTCCAGTAAGTTTTTATTTTGTTTTTTATATTTTTAATTATTAAACATGTAATTGGTATATAGTATACATCGACATCATTTTCAACTCTAAAATTCTGCATTTTAAGATGAAAGCAATTCAGCAAATTAAGTACAAAGAAACAAAGAAACAAGAACAAAAATAAACAAAGGGGTAGCAAGGTAAAACAAATGATCGTGATTACAAGCAAAACAGATCAGTTGTTTACATCAAAATACATGATTTTACAGCATATTTTTTACATATATGTGACTTTTACAACGTAAATGTTTTGAACATATTATTGTATATATAGTGATTCATCTTATCACATCGAATGCAGAATATATATGGTATTGAGAATGAGACTAAGGCACCCGATTCTTACGCTTAATGACATTTAAATACTTATAAAGCATAAGGTCTTAGATCAAAATCATGTGTTCAAGTTATTTACATATACTTATATATATTTACATCTATATAAATAAATTCTGACATACACAATCACCCACAAAAACTTTCCCATAAACATCTATACTTATATCCTAAATAAATACATAATGTCTTAGACCATTAGATATACATATATCTACACACATACACACACACACACAAACATATACATACATATATATATATATATATATATATATATATATATATATATATATATATATATATACATATATATACACACACATACACTCACATACACACATATACACACATACACACACATATATACATACATACACATATACATACATACACATACATACACATATATATATATATATATATATATACACATATATATTAACATCTATCTAATTACTGACATACACTGTCACATACACAAAAACATATCCATTTACACCTAAATATATATATCCTAAATAAAAGCATCTTAAAGTATACATCAAGAATACAGTTGTTATAGTGAGAAGAAAAGAACCCAACAAATAAAGCAGCATCAATTAATCAAGTATTATTCTATGCAGCTTAAACTTTATCAAGCATATATAAAAAGAAGCTTACTATGGCAGTTTTAGCAGATTAATTGTTTAAATAAAAATAGTATAGATATTTCATTTTTTATAATATTCAGTCGCACAGCCAGCCAACATTACAGTCATTGTGCACGCTTAATCATGAAAACATGGCTTACACTGGCAGATTTAGCTGATTAATTGTTTAAATAAAAAAGTATAGATATTTCATTTTATAATCATATTCAGATTTGGCATCCAACATTACAGTCATAGTGCATGTTTAATCATAAAACACATGGCTTACACAGGCAATTTTAGCAGATTAATTGTTTAAATAAAAATAGTATAGATATTTCATTTTTTTTAAATAGTATTCAGCCGCACAGCCAACATTACAGTCATTGTGCATGCTTAATCATAAAACATGGCTTACACAGGCAGTTTTAGCAGGTTAGTTGTTTAGATAAAAATAGTATAGATATTTCCTTTTTTAATAATATTCAGCCGCACAACATTACTGTCATTGTGCGTTCTTAATAATAAAAACATGCAATAACAAGCACACAAAGTTAAGACAATGACCACTTTGTTTGCAAACAAATAAGGGTATAATATGAATAGCAATGACATATAAGGAGTGACAAATAAACATCAGCGTTATTAACAAAATCATTCAATTAAAGTTACAAGAAAGTATTTATTGTTTTTTATTATTTCAGAAAAGGTTTATATGTTACTTGTTTGCATATATATGCTTTTTATAGACTGTTTAATTACTTATTTGCTTACAGGTTTTTCTTATATTGAATAATGTATCGAGAAGTGCATTTCTGTTATATATCAATCATTATGTATAGTCCGGTTTGAAGATTGACATATATATGCCGTTTTATAGTCTGTTTCATTGCTAATTTGTTTACAAAGTATACTTACATTGAATAATGTATCGAGAAGTGCATTTCTGTTATATATCAAGCATTGTTTAAAAGAAAAAAACAATAACAAAAGTTATAAGTTATTTATAGGGTATAAATACAAAAAATAATAGGATATAGTTACAAATGTTTTTTGGAATTACAGAGAATTATGTAACTTACAGAAGTGCATTTCTGTTATATATCAAGCATTGTCT
Organism: Dreissena polymorpha; assembly: GCF_020536995.1. NCBI lineage: Eukaryota > Metazoa > Mollusca > Bivalvia > Myida > Dreissenidae > Dreissena > Dreissena polymorpha. Next base: position 137,035,233 of record NC_068355.1, on the reverse strand, counting down.
AAAAGAAAAAAACAACAACAAAAGTTATAAGTTATTTATAGGGTATAGTTACAAAAATTAATATGATATAGTTACAAATGTTTTTTGAATTACAGAGAATTATGTAACTTACAGAAGCGTATACTATTTAATAAGAATATCATACCATGTTTCAGTGACATGGGTTCCATACATGGTAGCAATGGTGTCTCTAACGTCCACTCACTCCCGTTCTTCTGAAGCGCCTGAATTCTTCAATTACATTGTTCACGTTGTCGTAAATGTCAAATTTGATGCGCTCATCGGCAACAGTTTGACCATATACAGAACCGTTAAAGTACCAGGCACTACTAATGTCCGGGTGCAGGTGAAGCCTACTGATAAGCCCCTGGTTGGGCTTGGTGACGTCATCCACCAGTTGGTAGCCATTGTTCTTCATGGGGGCCCTCTTTCGCATAATGGTTGACTTTGCGGAGTTGTTTTTCAGTTTAATGAGGACTGGTCGGGTTTGCCCCCGCTTTGTGGGGATACGATGGATCGCCACTATATCAGTTAGCAGTAAGTCTACCCCTGCATGGGTCTTCAGGGTTGATGTTACTGTTTTTGTTAGCGATTCTTCTGATTCGCCTCTATTTTCTTGAATGTTCAATATCTTAATATAATTCTTCCTAGAGTATTGTTCATTGTAATTTGATTGTTGATGTGCCAGTTTGCTCAGCTCATATGCTTTATTTACTTGTTCCTGTAGTGATTTATTTTCAGAGGTTGTGATGTCTTCCATTTTTTGTAGTTTTTCTTTTAGGTTTGTATTGTAAAACTCTAGGGAGTCGATTTTTGATTGCATTTCATTTAACTTTGAACTTACTAAGTGCTCTATCTTATTGTTCATGTTCTCTTCAATTTTGGCCATAATTGTTGTTATTGTGCTGGTTATTAATTCTTCTATTTCTTCTTTTTTTAACATACTCTTGAGCTCTTCCCTCAAACTGGTAATTCCCTCTGTCATATTTTGCAGCTGTGTTTGGATAGCATGTAGCTCATCCATGCTTGAATTACTTGTCTCACTGTCAGGTCGGTATTTCTTAATAGCCTGCTTTGTTTGAGGTTTTTCCCCGTGAAATTCAATTTTGTCTGGTCTTTTTATTGTATTTTCACTCATTGTTCAAGCAACAGTTATCTTCTTGCCTGGGGTATCCAAAGTAAATAATTTGCAATAATTTGCAACCACTTATCAAAATCTATAGTCCTTTTTAATCCTTTCTACACCTTGATGTCCAGGGATTTGTTCAAGGTGATGTTTTATTGAATCATACAGGTAATCTCTCAGGTGTCACATATAATATTATAATATTCCTCTGCAGAAACTTCTTCAAACTACTAATTTATCCCATAAGTTTTCCAAATTTTCACTTTTTAATAATGTTCACTAGATATTATACACATGTTGTACTATAAATTACTATTTTTGTTTCACTATAAACATGTATTTTAATGCATTTTGAGGAGAGCAAAATTATCCACACATTTCCTCAACGATATTTATAGATCTATCTATAAACAAATATGCCTTAAAAGCCTCTTGTTCGAAATAAAAATACTTGTGATTACTTCAAAACAAACCATTAAAACAAACATATTTCAGATCTGGATAACGGAATACTTGTATCTTTGTGGCTTTCAACAATCAAAATGTGTTTTATAATAATTAATCTCTTTGAAAACGATAGTGATTCATAGTTTCCATATGTTTTTAATCTCAGCCAGGTAACCGTTGTTCTTGAAATATAATTAACAAATGCAATAAAATGTAAAGACTACGAACATGCATCATGTTATAGTGTATTTAAATGAACGGCTTGAAGTATAAGTACACTTCTGAATTTTAAGAGTGTATGTCATTCACATTGTACGTGTTAAGCAGACGTAACCGTCACATATTTAAATAATACATTTCAGTTTAATGCATCGCATAATATGTATGTTATTATAACGTGTATTTCGTTTTCTGATCAACACCTCATATATACTTGTTAAGCACAGTACAGAGAGTAATTTTCGCGATAAATAACGTCATATACATGGTAATAACAATGTTATTTTAGATCTTATTCAGATATAGATTACAAAAGGCGCCAAAATCAACAACGTACTAGAATCGCATATAACATCAGTACTGGATACTTCATTTCTAAATAGACTCACTCCGGGTTTGGGGAGATTGTTGCGGAAAAAAGCAATATGCAGCTCCAACAACGCTTACAAGTTTGAACTGTCAAAATCGCATACCTTAGCTACCAATACATTTGATTGAATTTGTCATTTGTGGTTAAAACGTGATAGTATGTGTGCCTACACATAGGATTGGTTTTTTCAAAATTGTCGACATCCGGATCACATTTATAAATTGACGGCTTGTCGATAATACTTCAAATTAATTTGCCTCACAGGAGTGCCTTCATTGAGTGTTTTCGTTGCTGTTGTTGTTTTATTAGATTTTGCCGTTTTCAACACGCATTATAATAGTGTCATTTAAACTCTCAATAAAGGTGTCCAAATATAAATAAACTATAACACAGACATCGCAATGTCTATTTCAAATATAATTTTCGGACCGATGATATTGTATACGACGCAAAACGTAAGAAATTGCTGTGTATGAAGATATTCTTAAAAAATAAGCACTCTCATCCAAGTTGTTTCTTTTTTGTATTGATGATGTCTTTGTCTATGTGATAGTTTGGCGGTTTTCGCAATTGTACTCCTAATATTTATTCTATGTATAAGTAATTTATTGTGTCGTCTCTGAAGAATTGTGAATTTATCTTTTAAAATCTTAACTTTGTACTCTTTATACAACTGTTTACAAACTTGCATTGATATGAAGATTACCGATTGATTTGTATGTAAGTTTAAAGAGCACAAATATATGTCATTCTATTTTATAGAATTTTGTATGTATATTTTGCACCAATTTTCTTAACGATTGAGTTATATGTTTTTTAAGGAGCCCTGTTATTTTAATGTATCCCGGACCTCAAAAAGAGGGTTTCTTCATGCAAACATAATGCCAGTCATTTATATGTCCTTGTACGGGATCGTTTAATTTAACACAGAAACAATAAAATCAAAATAAAAGTATTCCACGACCATTTATTTTTTATAAAATATTAATAAAAAATTAAGACATGATTTTTGTTTATCTTTGTTAAATACTGTTTTAAATCTATTATTTTATATTACAACTCAGAGATACTGGTCCTTCTATATCTATATGACCGGTTTCAGTCTGTAAAATGCGATAGAGGAATCTAATAGTATATGGACCGGTCACTATTTTTGTATATGGACCGTTCGGGGTTACACACCACTAAATGTGCACTGTGTTGAAGCGTTTTATTAAACAGCATTGAAACTAATTCAGCATTAACAAGAGTAAAAAAAACTTAATTTAGAATAAACGACACGCTGACCTCAATGCCAACGTTAACATCCAATGTTTATCACAATAAAGTCAAAACGATATTCACTTCCATTTTCTATTCTTTCATCCCCGTATCGAAACTTATTTTAAATCACACTATTTTATTGTATTCCTATCGAAGTTAACATTATGCATGATAAACACACAATCCGAAATGCGTTTGGCATTCGTTCGATGCCTTACACAAACAACTAACTGTTAAAAAACACCACGTCCGACATATCCTTAACATCCAGAGAATTTAGCTCCAACTGGAATGTTTCGTCAGAGAAACTGCGTCACACGATATACGTCATCGTTTGCGCATTCAGTTGCATGAAAAATAAAAGTACGGAAATCCGGTACAACACTGTACAATGATACAGGGGACACTCTTCGGTGTAATATAAGAAATAGTAAACTCCTCTTTGGTCCCAATGGCATTATAGTGACCAGCCAGGCAGCCAAAAACTGTATATGGACCGAAGCCGTATAATATGGACCTCAGCCTACGGCTTCGGTCCATATACGGTTTGTGGCTGCCTGGCTGGTCACTATAATGCCATAGCGACCTCAGTGGGGTTTACTATTTCTTAAATGCGGCACCTTCAACATGGTTTAAACCTTCTCGCTAATTTCCTGGATTCGCTCACAGTTGTTCAAAGGAATTGAATCTTAGGCGGATGTTGGAATTGTTGAAAGGAGAGTTTAAAAATATAATGGTTTTTTTAAATAAACAATCATGCGATTAGGTGTCATTTTCTGAAAATAAAGCAGGATGGGTAATGAAATAGTATTTTTGTTAACACGTCGCTGGCGTTAAGTCAACATATTTATATAAAGAATACTCCGTAAAGTTTACTTCGCAAGAGTAAAACATAGGTGCGAATTGTTAGTGTACGATAAATTGTATTCCCGATTTTCAGACAAGACGCAAATCAAATAATGAGAAGACCAACTGAAATCATCATACGCCTTGTTGCTTATACAGTGTGTGTATTACCTATTGCATCTTATGTTCAAACTTTCAAACTGACTATTTTGATTGTGCTTCCAATATTTTAAAAATAGCTGCTTATGTTTTTCCGCGTGCATCGACTTCTTACGTTTCACAAAAACATTTTAAAAAGTGCATATGGGTTATTCACACCATGCAACGAATAAGCTTAAAATTCTACAACGTAGTACACAATACAAATTAAAACAATCCACTGATGCAACTTATGAAACACTAGTTTTGCATGTGTGTGTACTGTGAGGTGGAAGTACTGGCCATCAATGTAAAACTTGTACTGTGAGGTGGAAGTACTGGCCATCAATGTAAAACTTATGTAAAACCACTCCACGTTGAATCAATCTTCAAAGATAACTTAAATACTATTAACAAAAGCATAATATATAATGTAGCAACCAATATGACACAAGGAACTACAATTGTATATCAAAAGATTAATTCGTATCCACTTACATGTTTTTGAATTAAAGTTGGTTGGTATAGTTTTATTTACTGCGATATATATTAGTTAAAACATATAGGTTAATCTTATTGATCGACAATAAGCTTTAAATATCATTTAAGGAAAGGTTATATAAATATATATTTAAGCGTTTAGGTTTTAGAAAATAAGTTATTATGATGATGGAAATATATTTATATTTCATACGAATCGCAATCACACTATTCAATGTAATGCTGGTTAATACATTCTAAGTTCACACACTTACACCAGAAACCCGCAATTGCCATACTAGTACCTAATGTAGAGTTTATACGGGTAGAAAGTGTGGGTCAGTTGTTTGTAGCAATACAGGTATCGCATTTGAAAATCACACAATCACACCTTGTTTTATATCAACGCAATTGTGAAAAAAACGAAAGCACTGTAAGCAAAGCAGCTGTTGCCATCATCTTACACCGTCCTCGTTTTTCTGTAAACGAAAACGGCGTATTAACAAATACGTTTTACTTGTTTATACTTAATTACGTTATGGCATATTGAGTTTGGCAAACTAAGCATGCGTTTTGAGGTTAATGTTTCACGCAAGCGGTAACAAATATGCAAACACACACAAGCACACACACAGACACGCACTAGCTTTATTACTGCCACGTTACATGGAATAGCAGACATAGCAATTCAATAAACATCACTCTTGGTCTTAATAACATATGAGTCGCGCTGTGTGAAAGGGGGGTTTAATGCATGTGCGGAGGAGTCGCTACAGATTAGCTTGTGAAGTCCGCACAGGCTAATCAGAGACGACACTTTCCGCATAATCTTTTTCTTTTCTAAAAAGATACTTGCTTTTAAAGAAATGAATCATAAAAAGAAAGTGTCCTTTCCTGATCAGCCTGTGCGAACTGCACAGTCTAATATGGGACGACACTTTACGCACATGCACTAAACTCCCTTGTCACAGAGTGCGGTCCATATATATGATATGAATGGTTCAAAATATCAGAGCAGAGCGTTAATTGAAAGTGTATACTGACTTAAAATTGTCAGGATTTTAGTAAGGTTTCAAAAATTGAATCCCCTTAGAAAAGGATTTTTCTACATTTATTACATTATCACAAAATAGGCTTGAAGTTGAAAATAATGTAAACGAGTATATTGCTAAATGTATTTTGCGATACGATTATAGTGAATTTAAATAATATTTACTCTTTATTATTATTGTGTTTTTGTACTTACAAACAATATAATTAAATAATGTATGCATTAACTTTGATCGTATTCGATAACACAGATACAACTTTGAGACGCTATAAAAAGGTGCGTTGAAAATAAGGAATATACCACCTTTTTCAAAAGGCTTCTCAAGATCAAGTCTTTTAGCCACAGTGACTGAACACCGTTGACGACTGAATATTCTTCCACCCGCGCATGTCATGAAATCCATATCTGTCCCATTCTAGACTCTATCGTGATCCAATATAGTAACAAGTTAATAGCAGATCAATTAATAGGTTCTCAAACTTCACGAATCAGTTGCAGATTCGCAATTGTGGCCACTAGACCGTTATATATATATCTTGTCGCTAAACATTAACTGGACGATTTCGGTTTCATTTCAATTTAATGTGTCATTTGTCGTTATCTGAAACGGTAATGTACCTATAGCGAAAAAATAAATCAAATGTTCGTACTTAGAATGTATCCAAGTTAACCCATTTATGCCTAGTGTCTAGAAAAAAGGCCTTCGCAAACAGCGTAGACCCAGATGAAATGCGGCGTCTCAACAGGGTCTACTCTGTTTGCTTACAGGAATTTCTGTAAGAAATATTTAAAATATAGAAATAAATACACTAGATATCCCCTAATTTTTGAAAATAAATTGATCCAATCCAGAGGGATTGGAGAGTCAACTAGGCTTAAATAGGTTAAAAAGAGCTCTTTTAGTAATCTAAATGTGATACCTTACAAGTATATATTGATTAAACATACTTACTTTATTTACATAAATACATTACTTTCCGTTCAACAGAAAATCAATTTATTTTTAAAACACATGAGTGTATTGCAGATATATAATAACTGCGACACCATGCGACCGCAAGCGTTAGTTATAAACTAAAATATTAGTTTCGGCTCGCCATAATGCGATAATCACCCTCGAGACAATAATTGCCAGAGAGCCGTAGGTGTCTTTATTTCATTTGTGTTTCGTATAAGTCTCTTCGAATAATTGACCGAAACAAGATCGCAAAGTATTTTACCTTCGGTTTTAAGTTCAAATATATTTTAAATCATTTAAAGGTGATATTTAAAAGTTAAAGGGGCTTTTAACTTCATAGTTAAAAACGCTAAATTGTCTAACCAGGTGGTTTAACTCTAGTTCTCTTTAACTACCGATGTCCGATGTGAATTAACGTTCAAATGCTAAAAACTAGAAATTCTAATTGTATTAAAATAGTATTATGTTGTTTGTTTTGAGATTAGATATAAACAATTTATGGATAATTAGATTAAAAAGAAATTCGTATGGTCTTTTTTACAAAAACAACAAAGACAAAACTGTATTTAAATTATTAGCTGAACATCTATACCTACCAATTTTATATCAAGTGTATGAATTTGCTTGCTGAAAATTTGTATTGCGCTCGTTTTGATATTTTGTATTAGATACTACCAATAATAAAATCGCAAATGATCAAATCTAACGTAAACATTATTGCACGGATAGTACGCACGTAGTTTTCTACTTCGGGTTACTCTACTGGCATCGCATTATATCGGGTATATAGGTACTTTAAGAGTAGTTATTACCAACGCTTTGTTATTAAACCGACTATAAATTGTTGGTTTTCTTTGGTCGGAAAAGTTTCCACTAGAACAGTTTTCAACAGTTTGGATGAGTTGCTGTAATTGTGTGGTATTCAAAATTCTAGTTTATTCTTTCCGATGATGCACTTTTTTCTTATACATAATAATATTGTGCTTGAAATATATCCATATAATATATCCATTAAGTTTTATATACTTTAATAACTTTAAGCAGCCAAAATAGTATTTTATTTCAATCTTAGGGACGGTTTTCATGAAATCCATCTATATGAAACTATAAAGACCACAATGTACCGTTGCACTCACTATCATTATTTCAAGATTCTGTTAATACATAAGTATTTCGATTGAACACATATATTTACAGGAAACAAACAGTTCCAGATTATTAAAACAAACACAAATATTTAGCGTTAAAGAAATGATCATGTCATGTAAATCTCTCTTTGTAAAAGTTCATCCGTAAAATATGTTGCATTCGATGTCATGATGTTACATTCGATGTCATGATGTTACATTTACGATATAACCATATTTGGTCAAAAATCACATTTTTTCTTGGTATTTACAATATGTATAAATCTCACATCATATCTGATTGTTGACATTTTCACTACATAATCAGATATAACATCACTAATATCAAATCTTTCAACGTTACTTACCACCGGAAACGAGTGTCAAAGAAATAACATGACGTTCAGTAATCGACAATGCTTATTAGACGTACGTCCGTGTCAAACCTTATCAGTGTTAAATGTGTCTAACCAAGCTGACATTTTATGCACTTTTGTTGTAATTAAGTGGGACGTCAAGGCCTAACTGACATTTTATGCTCTTTTGTTGTAATGAAGTGGGACGTTTCAAGAAAAATACTACCACATATACTATTTTAGTTTTAAATATGTGCATGTATATTTTGATATGCGATCGTTGTTTTAGTTCAAATGCCATGGCAATGCATGTCTGAAAGGTTCTTATAGTAAAATTGACAACGTCAAAAAGTGTTCCTCACCTATTTAGGAAAAACAACAACACTGTAACCACATAATACAAAAGAAATAAACAATATTTGACCTTATACCATATTTGAATACACGAGTGGTTAAATTACTTTATCAATCAAAGCGCTGATAGCACTGAAGTTTTCGCTATTGCATAATCCTAGACGCACTACAGTTTTCAAAATTATGTTATAGTTTTTTATATCGCAAGTTTGAAATGGACACAACCCATTCAAATTTATAAAGAGTGTGTCTAAAAGCACAGGTCGAGATGTGTGTGCACTGTTTATCCTCATATTTATGTTATAGAGATAACTTAGACAAAATAACAAAAATATGTCTCTTTTTTCACAATTTGTTGCTGCACTGGCAACCATCTTAAGAATTTTGTTTCCTTGTTAAAAATAACAAGCCTATAATCATGAACTTGTTGTGTTATGTGTATGTAATACTGTATCTATTTTCTTTAAATTATTGAGCAACAATTTTGCCAACATGACAGACTTGTAATGCAGCATTAAGCCCCTTTTTCCATGAAAGCAGTCAATATGTACAGATTTCAATGATAAACTGGCAAATATCATCGTACAAGCTGTTATATAAACTAGACTGGCCTATAACATTGAACAAGCTCTTAAACCTTATACATGCTGTCTGTTACGGTGTAAACAGGCAGTGGTTATCTTTACTAGCTGCAGTTGTTGTCCCTAGCATAGTTTAAGCATACTGATTTTCAAAACTGCCTCTCTACTTTAGCGTGAGCTAACGCTCACACTAAAAACCGATGAACTGCACAAACAGTTTTTTTTCCCGTGTATTGTATTTATATACTGTTTGAGGCTTTAAGTCGTTGATTTAAAAAACAACAACATGATAACTCGTGAGTATTGTATAACATTTTATTCAGTAGGTTGTATTGCATTTAATCTCATTTGAATAACAATGCTGAACGCATGTTTACCTCTGCAAACACATAGTCAACTTCTGACATAGAATGAACTTCAAAAAGCATGAACACATAAAAATGACTGATCATTCAGCCTTTTAGCGTTGGAAAGACGGATTTCTAAGGCAGTGGTCCGTTGATTTATGGGGGCTGACTGTGAGGTTGAGATAATGAAAAGAGACGATCAGTAGTATGAACGATCGTTTATATGAAACCGAAAATGTAAGCACTTACATTTTGCAATAAAAGCATAAAATACAATATGCAAATATACATATTCTTCAGAATAGAAAATCGACACGACTTCATTATGAAACATGGGGATATTTTTGCGTTGTGATATTCGATGATAAGGTTACTTACTAAGATTTCCGAGGTTCATTAGCTGGGACGAACACAAAAGTCAAGCTAGAAATATACTATTGTATCATCTCGCTTACTTTGTTTGTTCATTAACGTTAATTACGGTCTAGGGGTGGTAATATGAACAAAAGAGGCACATTATTTCGCAATTTGAAATATGAAACAATGGTACACACCATTTCGAGTATAAAATGGTACTATTGCCTTCCGTTTTGTATCTGAGACATTTGCCATCGCGTTCGCTACTTTTCAATATTACAGATAAAACAATGTGGTTAATCTTACCCATTTAATTCCACTTAACACGAATATACATTATTTTTACAGGAATGCCCAGTTTCGCCAGCTGTCTGGCCGTTGTTTACACTACAAATGTACATATGTGTATACTACACGTTCGTTTAACCACCGACTCGCACAACTTTTGAAAAATTCTCTGAATAATGGTCAAACTGTTATAGTCAATTAGTCGATATGCAGAAGGTATGAGACGATCACTTGAATATACGAACGGTTTCAGACAAATCTATGTAATACAGCCTTACACGTGTAAGCATGCAATTTCATCCATTTTTCTTTGCTTATAATGACATAATTATCAAAAGAAGTTGAGCAAAATACCGGTAGTGTTTAAATGTCACTTACTATGAACATTTAATTGATCTATGTATCATATGTTGTGGATGGTATTAGTACTATCCCTTTTAAAACCAAGGTAAAATGTGTCAGAAATACCCTTCAATGTTTAGTAGAAACGGTTCCAGATCTATTTTGTTACGTTATGTTCCAGTCAGGTCGTAGGCATGTCATACGTACAGAGCTTGTTAACTGAACCAAATAGGCTTTTACTTTAGCTTGTTACAGTGCGAAAGAAAGTCTCATGTGTAACATGTTAGTCTGCCTTTTTTATATTAGTTACCATGAATTTTGTTTCAAATATCGTATAACCGGTACCTGATAACCAATACACAATGTGCCGATATGTTTGACATGACGTTTCTTTTGTGATTATTTTATACATTAGGTGAAGCAAAATTAAAAAAAACATGTAAGAAGAATTTCGAATAATAAACCTTTATTTATAAAATATAGTCCTCAATGCCAATAATACGGTAAAATATAAAGCTATCGGCATTGAACTTTCAGTTATATCTTGTACATCACTTGCAATGCGTTAAATTAAATGTGTCTTTTTGCTTTGATCACTAGAGATTGCTGTTATTGTTACTCGCCCCATGCTGCTGTAATAGTGTATGTTTAATAGCATGACGGAATGCTGTAGTGGCGTATAAATTATTTTAATTATGTTCATCGTATTTACTGGAGTATGATAATTGAAGTATACTGTGAAATACTACAACTTAATAATCGAAATGTACTAACATATGCTTAACATGCTTTCAGCCTGAATATACATGTCATATAGCAAAAAGAAAGAACGGAATACCGGTTTTGTATTTCCGATAATTAACCTACAGTCTTGTCTTGTTGGCATATTGTCCAATTATTTTTCAATTGTTTCCTTGTCGAACACATATTGGAAATACTCAAAAAGTAGTGTTCTTTGGTTATCATCTTCCGGTATGCGTTTGAAACTTTGCATAATTTGCATTAATCTTTTGAGAAACAATGTAGATTTAACACCATCTCCTTCCAAAACATTGTTTATGAAATCTTTCTTATAAATAGTCGTATTTTTGCACTTGCTCCCATATTGGTCTGTACAAGTATATATGCATATTCAATTCCATTGTCAATGTTTTTATAATAATTTATGGTTTAGTGTTTTTTTTCTTGTCTTTGACTTAGTTCTTTACATTGCCCTCTGTTCAATAAAACATGATTATAAAGATGAATCCAATTAATTCCAAGCTTTATGATAGCACTTTATGTACTTGAGTCAGTGTAGCATTTAAGTTTGTTCTGATTTGAAAGTATGGGACAGTGTTTTCGAAACAAACATAACAGGAATAATCCTGCAGTCTTTCGAAATATTCATACTAATTGATATAATACAAAGTAATTTATTTTTGGTTTGAGTAAGGTTTTCCGACGGACTTTCTGAAGGATTTCCGACAAGTTTTCTGATGAAAAAAACATTAACAAATGTTTAAACAAAATTTCATGATCATGTCTCAGGAAGTGTTAAGTTTTTCCAGTTGAGCTTTGTTGCTCTGTACAAAAATGGAAACATATTTCATCAAACGCGTTTTCGAAATTAAAATCATAGAATAAAAACGCAAAATATATAATTTTATATATTGTGTCAATTTTATATAACTTAAATCTTCTTGCGCCCAAATTATTATGGTGCAAGAGTGTCTAAACTGTAAAAAAAACATGTTGGTATGTCATGTAAAAAATCAGTTCTAAGCAAGTTTTTGTCTTATTATTGTTATCATATAACCTTAGTTATGTTTTGGCACATGTGTTATTTCTTATCTTGTTTAACATTTTTGTCGAGAAGTTGTACTTTAAAGAAATGCATATAAGCACCGACATAAATTATTTTATATTATGTTCAGCTGTCTGAAATTCGCATTTATTCAATTGCGTACGAGTAGTTTTCTAAAATAAGCATTTACTCATAATTTGTTTTGAAGTGATCTTTTGAAAAGTGCTTTTCTCGGCGTAACTGATAATACGTTTTTTAATATATGTATTTCTGCATTCGAAAGTGGGATATTTAAAAATCCTCGTAAATTGCCAGGCAGCGTCTATATTGTAAAAACCGTTGCATATGATTCGATTACGATGTATCTTATTATACCATGAAGATGTTGAGATAAAATATCCCACTTATACTTTCATATGTGCACGAAGATCGCATTCAATTTATAATGTTTGTTATTTCAACATCAGTTATAATTATTCGCTTGTTCAAATTGTGTGTTATAATAAATAAACAACAAACCAATTTATATATTCTGGTTTAATAAAGTACTTGCACTGAGAATATTCGTAAACATCTGTTAAAGTAATAGTTAAACACTGCTTTGTTTATACTTTAAACATTATTGAGTTCAACGGAAATTATTTTTCAGTCGTGAACTTGATTATGATTTCCGAAAATGTAAGTGACAAAGAAATCAGTGTATAATGGGCGGTCGATAAATCTAAGGTACGCAAAGGCAAGTAACGGATTACAATTGTGGTCCTTTCCATTACATGCGTAATGTTAAGCAAAAACGACATCTTGGTATTATTTTTGAATGCTTTCTATACATTCCTTTGTTTCTATAATACCACTACTATTTATTTTAATAAAACTGATATATGTATGGGATGATATGTGAGAAGTAAACTTGTACAATCACAAACATTTCAATGGAAAAATACAAATGAACTGTTGAAGGTTTATATTTATTGGCGTTGCACTGGAGTGCGGCGACTAGTATGTAATGCATTTTTTTCGCTTATGGGAGGAGAAGTTATTTTACGGATCAATGTATATATTTTTGTTTTAAGAATATCTTGCATAGTGGTGATTGTTTGTGTAAATTAGTGTAAATAAGTACTGCATTTGTGCCTATTACATTTATAACAACATTATATTATATTCTTAAATCTTTTTCTATAAAGAAGGAATGTAGTTGACACTTGTTCATAGTTTCATTCCATCGTTCCTCAAAAAGTTGTAACTCTGTTGCTCTGGTATCTTCAAAACCATTTAGTAACTAAATGGTAATTAAATTGAATGCGTTTTAATTCCTTTTTATTATTGTTTAATTTTAGTTACAATGCTATGAGGTTAAATTTTATTTACACGTACATGTATTATGAATATTGCTGGGCCAAGTGTGAGGTTGAGCGCTGCCAAAACCGGTTTAAATCCCCAATCCTTTGCATTGACCGTTCCAAGGCGGTGACCCCAGCTTTATTTGTGTTTATGTTGTTTTGTATTGTGCTGTATTGTCCTGTTTTGTACTGTTTTGGCAATCGGTCACTTGCCTTAAATAAAGGACCTACTAATTGTTTATAATAATAATTCAATTACTACTCCAGCAGCTGGAGTTTCACTTCTTTATATTTATTGCCAATAATGCAAGGCTAATTTTTTTAATTAATAACTGATCCACAACTGATGACAGGGGAAAAGATCACATGGACTGGGCAAATACAAAAAACTTTCTGGTTTTGTATTAAAACACAACAATCAAAATATATTTATTTTGTGATTTTTCTAACAATAGCGCAGACTATTGCTGTTCGAGTTTTGGTTAACGCGTATTTTCTTCATTTTTACAAGACGACATCGATTACACGGTTTATTGCTTTATTGATAACCGTTACACTACATGCACTATGTGGCTGGGAATGAGATTTTGACCCATTTTGCGCTGACGTCGTTTCCATAATGACTTTAACTTGTGACGACCGTTTTGCGTACTTTGTCAACACACTTCTTGAGATGACACAATAGTTTAATTTTGAAGAATAACCTAAACCATGGTAATTAAGTTAAGGGTACAATACTTTTCCGTATTTTCTTATGGTTTTTAAATGGTTTAAATTAACCTCAGCTTATACATTGAATCAATACAGTAGGGCACAGTTCGACATTGTTCATTTTCTGATAAACTTTCTGCTTTTTTAAAGGTGAGTTTTTCTTACTTTTAGAGTCTTTTTTCTTCAACAAATTGCAAATTAGTTGGTAACTGAATCTCTTCCATCAATCATGGTGTGTGTAATAGCCGTTGTGGCCTTGTGGGTGTCACAATAAAGATTTTAGACGATATTGCTATATCAAGTTTGTGTGTATAAACGGGCAGTACCCGGCTCAAAACAACCCGAATATATGGTTTCTTGAATATTTATACGAATTCCATGTCACTGAAACATATTATAAACATGGTATCAGACATTACGTCAATATATGCAAAGTAACACATATATAAAACATATCATGTGTGGCCTTTAACAAGTTGCAATTGAATATAAATAAAAGATCTGGTACATGTCCAAATGGTACATATACAACATAAACATAAAAAAAATATATCTCAACTCGTTCTCGCTTACAGTTTGTGGAATGTGTACGGAACTCTCTCTCTAAAATCAATCTCTGCGGGTGCTGTGCTTATGCTGCAAATAAGATTATAAATGTGAAGAGTATGGGAAACTGTGAATTATAGGACTCGTTAGCACGTTAGAATGACAATGCTGCTTTTCTGAATTTAACCTCATTACTTATCAAATATGAGTTATATCAACTCACAACATAAATACAATTCAATGCAAATACAAGAAAGAGTAAATGCAAAAGGTAGAAATAGAACTAACCTTATTTTGAAGTAATGGCAACTCTTAAAAGTAGATCTGAACAAGTCTGTGGCCAAGTGGAAAGTGACCAGAAGACAAAGGCAAGAGCGGGAAAAATCCCTGGTCAAGCACGACTTAACATTTACCTAACCTTGACATAATCACATGCTTGACTGACTGTAATTATTTAGACTGGCCACAGGATACCAGCTTAATAAATAAACCATGTTAACATAATGAGATAAAGGGAAGTAATAACATTAAAACAGAACAAAAGAACATAATAGTTTGAAATGAATGTTTTAACCCGGTTACATGTGTTTTGTTGTGTATAACAAAAACAACGAGAAGGCTGACATCTTTATTATGACGTAGCAGTAGATTACAATGCACTAAATACATATAATATGTTACATCCCTCTTTCTCTAATTTAACGGGTCTAAAAAATGTTAGTATGAAAATTCCTTATTGATGTCCTATACATATCTCTATTGTTCTAAAAAGTCTTCAACACAGCAATACAACTGTCTCTATTTCTTTTAAATATTATTGTTATTATTTTATGTTGTTTTTTTTTATAGTTTAACTATAAACTAAACTGACCAGGAAAATGGTAAGGACTTTGTGTCCTTAGTGCCATACTGGGAATTATTATGACCCTTAACACTATGTGGCACAGACATGTGTACAGCTGAAATATGTATAAGGACCTATGGGGCCCTATGTGCCACAATGGGGATTACTTATGCCCCTAAACACTATGTGACACCACGTATATGGCACTAGCATTCAATGGTGTTACGTGAACCAAACAATGATTTTAACTTTACAAGTCAAGCTTGTCAGGTTTGATCACTGATCTTCCCGAACGAGAAACATATGGTGTCATGTTGCACGTTGTTTGCTTCTCAATGCTCTTCTTGGGTGCTGTAGGTTTGCCTGCTGGCTCAGGCTTGCCAGTGCTAGGAGTCCTGATCAGATGTGTTAAAATAAGGAATATCGTCTGGATCAGGGAAGTCGTTTGCCATCTCTGGAACAACCTTAAGATGTTTTCGGTTTCGTCTATATATATGGTTGCCATACTTTACCATGTACGACCGTGGTTTTGTCGCAGCTAACACAACACCGGGCTTCCAGTGTTTGGTTCCACCAGACATTCTCACATTGGCTCCTTCCTGCAAGGGTTTTAAGTCTTTCGCCCCCTTTCTGCGATCATAGTTTATCTTCTGTGTTTGTTTCTGTGAGTCAAAATGTGCTTTGACATGATTCGGGTCTCTTGTGCGAGGCTTCAAAAGCTCACACGATGTTGGAAGGATGTTTCTTGGCCGTCTACCTATAAGTAGCTGAGCTGGTGACACATTTATATCTGCTAATGGCGTTGTATGGTAATCAAGCAGTGCCAGGCTCTTATCGTTTGCTTTTTTCCACAGTTTCTTTACAGTCTGGAAAGCGCGTTCAGCCTCACCGTTTGAAGATTGAAAGTGAGGGCTGGAAGTGCCTTTCAACGCTTCAACGACAACTGTGGTAGTTTCCTGTTGAAGGTCAACAACGTCAATGTACTTCGAATAGTAATCAACTGTCAGCAGATACTTTTTCGACTGAAATTCAAATAAGTTACAACCCACCATGTTATATGGGAGGTCTGGGGTCATAGTTGGCTTACGCGGTTCAGCTTTCTGTTGGTTTTGATGTTCATCACATTTACTACAGTCCTTTATTATCATTTCAATATCAGAGTTGCTTCTTTAGCCCGCTGTTTACACTTGACTATTCCCAAGTGTGAAGTGTGGATTAACTCAACATGTCTTTGCGGAGACTAGGTGGGATCATCATTATCATGCCTTTGTATATGACACCATCTGATACTGAAAGTTGACCCCGAAAATCCCAGTATTCACGTATTTCCACCGGTGCTTCGTTTCTCGTATCAGGCCATCCACGCAAAAATTACTTCACCAAGTTTGCAAAGTTCTGTATCTGTGTAGTTCTGAATTTCGGAATATCTTGACGGCGATACCGATATCATTTTCACCATGTCATCTGGAAAGTGTTTGGGTCTGCACTGTTTGGTAAGTATGCACGAGAAAGGGAATCAGATATTTTCATTTCCCCCTAAAATACCGAATCGTCAGGTCATACCACTGCAACTTCATCAACATCTTCGGAAGTCTCATCGGCGCAGACAGCAGTGGTTTCATGAATATCTTCTCCAGTGGTTTGTGGTCGTTGTAAACAATGACTTCTTTCCCAAAAACGAAGCAATGGAATTTACTTACACTGTAAACTATGGAGAGCATTTCTTTTTCAAGCTGTGCGTATCTTTTCTCTGTCTCAGTTAATGCTCGAGAAGCGTACGCAATAACCCTGCCTTCTTGTAGCAGTACCGCTCCAAGGCCTTCTTTGCTAGCATCAAACTCTATCTAAATGTTCTTGTTTACGTCGTAAAATGCTAGTACTTGTGGAGTGCTGCATAGTTTTTTCAGTTCAGTAAAACTGTGTTCTTGTTCGTGGTTCGATCTAAAAGGTGTGTCGGATTTTAGAAGGGCTCGAAATGGTGCATCCACCTGACTCATATTTGGAATAAATTTGGCCAAATACTGCAATAGACCTTAAAGTCTCCGTACACCCTCCTTATTTTCAGGCGCTGGCATCTCTACAATGACCTTTACTTTTGCCGGGTCTGCTTGTAGGCCGTTTTGCGTCAATATATGTCCCATGTAAGGTATAATGGGTTTCCTAATCTTGCACTTGTCATAGTTCAATTTCAAATTGTACTCTGTGACACGATCAAAGACCTGTTTAAGTATGTTGTCGTAGTCTTCGACATCCTTTCCTGCGAAGAGAATATCGTCTATGATTACAAAAGCAGCCTGTATGCCGTCAAGCATTTGATCGATGATTCTTTGATAGATTTCAGGTGCAGATTTCACTCCAAACGGTAATCTCAACCAGCGATACCTGCATAGAGGGGAATTGAAGGTTGTTAAGTATAATGACGGGGTGTCTAGTTTAATTTGCAAGAACCCTGATTTTGCATCAAGTACAGAAAACACTTTTGCCTCCGGTAACATCATCAATGTTCCTCATCGGGTGGTGTTCTCTTTTAATAGCCTTATTTAAGTCTCTGGGGTCGATGCACAATCTGACTTTGTCATTTTTCAGCGACACCACCAAAGAGCTGACCCATTTTGTTGGTTCCTTCATAGGTGTACGTATTTGTTTTCCTCCATTTCTCTCAGTATTTCTATCACACGAGGTTTTATGGACGCTGCTACCCTACGTGGGGCATGGATCACACCTTCAGCACTTTCATCCACTTTAATTGAGTAGTGTTCAGGTAGTGTACCAGTTGTTTTATGAGGTCTGGGAAGTCACGAGCCAATTCCTCTTTGCTTTGCTCGTCAATGTTGTTTATCCTCTGCACTAGACCAAGCTCCTCAGCCATGTTTCCACTAAGGATGATTTCTTGTGACAAGTTGTCGATCTCAAAACGTGTGCTGATTACTTTGTCACCACTTTTTACAGGAACGAAAATCGACCCGTTGATTTTATTTGATGGTTGGTGTATGATTTGAGTGTTTTTGATGAGCGATTTAGTTGAACATTGTTTCTGATTTTGTCGTAGGCTGCTTTAACCAATATCTATTCGGAATGTCATCTCTTTGTCACACACGCCTAGTTTTACAAGCCATTTATCATCGACAATGTTCACACTTTCATCTATTTCGGACGCCGTTTGTATGTGAAAAAGTTCTTCATCGTTGCTTTCTTCCTCAGTGCTGCTGTACGCATATTCTTCGCTTTGTATCTTGTTTACATTGTTGCGTCTTAATTTGCATAGATTGAACCTAGTGATTTTTCTTCTTACAATAGTGACATGTGGCCCCTTATGCCGGGCACTTTCCGACCTCATGGTTTTTGCCACACCTGTCACATTTGTCACTTTTTGTCTGTACATCTTTCTTTACAATTTCTTTTGTCCCTTTCCTGCCTTTCTTATCCTTATGGCTTCTAGTTTGTTTTGCAGACGCTGACTTTTCTTTCAAACTCAGAACCTCATGACCCCTCGTCAGTTTTAATTGGCTTTGTGAGAGTTCATATTGTTGGCCTATGTCTATGGTCTTATCTATGGTGAGCTTGTCACCTTGGTCTAGCAGTCTTTCTTGGACCTTCGGATGCTTTACCCCATTGATAATGAGATCAACTAATATGTCATCTGGTTTATCATATTCACATTCCATTATGAGAAGCCGAAGATCTTTTACAAAATTGTCGAATGTCTCACCTTCTGATTGTTTCCTTTGAGTGGCCCGAAACCTAGAAATTCTTTTATTCTTTCTTGGCCTTACATAGTCCTCAATTTTACCGAGTACTTTCTCAGATTTGTCTGCATCGCCATCATTAAATAGGAATGTTTTGTACACCATGCCTTGTTGGTTGATTCACATTCCAAGCCAACGACATTTGTGTTTGGGATCTGCTGAGGCAAGCGGTCCTTTAAACGTGAACTCTTCGTGCTGCTTAAATCTTTGAAACTCATTGATACATATCTGGCGCGCCCCAATTTAAGCTGTGCTGTTCAAAATTTATTCCTGCCATTGTTCAAGATAAATCGATTTTCACTTGAATATTTAGTGTCCTGTACAAATATATACGTTACAGTCAGCAAGGAGAATATATAATGGTCAAATTTCTCCATTGGTTTCTTGATCCATTCAGTGGTCTGGGCGGAAATCGTAAATTTCTGATACCATGTTGTGTATTACAAAAACAACGTGGAGGCTGACATCTTTATTATGACGTAGCAGTAGGTTACAACGCACTAAATACATAGAATAAGTAACATGTTTTACCCGAAAGTTGTCAAAATCCAAAACACTTCACAATTTAACATTTGTTGTTGAACTTTTCTATAATGAAAGTAATAATAATTTCGTTTAAACGTTGTGTCCATATATTACCCTTTCAGTATTATTCTATCACTTTATGCACTTTAAGATAAAGTGAACTGAATAGGGTTGTATATTCAACAGTCAAAATTCATTTGCAAAACGTTGTGCAATCACACAATAGCATGTAAGCAATAACAATTTAATTCGAAGTCACAACACAATCAATGTGACAGCAATGTATTATGTTATTCATTCTATTTGATGATAATTATAAGAATAATTTTTTATGTTCCTTTTTTTGTCAGATGATCTAGCTTATGTCCATATAAATGGCTGTGTTCATGATCAATTCAAAAATATTTAAATTATTGTTTTAAACTGCAACTCTTCATTCATTTATTTTAGCCAAAAATACAGATTGAGCGAAAAGACATCGTGCGAACACCAAAAGGTGTGCTCATTATTATCAGGTATGATATGACAATGTAAATAATTTAAAATTAACAACAAACTGAGCACCTTTGTACAGTTTTCATCCCATAACCTATAAGCGCCGGCACATCTTCTATTCAGGAGGAGTGCTGGATTGGAAGTAAAAGAAGACTTACAAACTGCATTTTTACTTTATATGTGTTAAGCTCTTAAACAGTTTTACCTGTGTAATAAAAAAGATTATCTTATGCAAAGGATGTTTTGTTAAAAACAGAGAATTGTGTAATTAAAGAAATGTGTATTATGTTACAGGATGGACAACAGTTTATGCTTTTGATAAAACAGTCATGCCAAGGAAGAGATTAGCATGTAACCAGAAAAGTTCATCCTTGTCCCCAACACTATGTTGACAACAATTAATACATGTATGATAAAGTAATTAATACTTTTATTATTTGTATTGTTTTTTTTATATTTAGAACATTAACTATGTTCTGTTCCCTGTGCATGTCTGGCAGGACATGGCGAAAGACCGTCACAATTAACAGGCCAGACTGGCCTATGAGGAGAAATAATTTACAAGCCAGTTGTTAATTTCACATGCCTCAATTTCAAGTGTTTTATCCTGGAGGGACATTGCATGGTAAATTCTAAAAGGGAATGTAATCATGTGGTTGATTTATGAAAGGGCAAAAATAGTTTGAACAGCCTGATTTGAAGAAATAAATGTGTTTTTTAAGTTTGGGAAAAGTATTTACACATATAAGCATACACAATTGAATGTTAATGATGTATTAAAGACATATTTCAGAGAAAACTATGTACAAAACAAGAATATTTTCATCTTGATGATATAAATTAATTAATAATTTGTTATGCTATTTTCGCAAAGATTAATTTAAAAAAACATAACGCTGAAGATTGACAAATATTGCGTGTTATATTGAATATAATTTCAATAAATTGTGGACAAGTATGTTGATGTATTATTGATGTGTTCGTAGAAGGTTGCTTATAAGTAATCAGTTATTTATGTATTTTTTATCATTGCAGATCTTCGAAAATGAATTTTGCTAATCCTGGTGCAACCTGAGCTTACCAAGTTTACATCTTACTGTCAGTTTGGACATTGTGTAGATGATGACATGGACAATATATTGTGTTGTGATTGACTTTTGTTTTAATCAGATATAGTGTTTTATTCCAGACTTAACATGTTATTTTTCATCAAGGAATAACAAAAATACAATTTTATTGATATGCATGAATTTGTAGTACATAATATAAACCATGTGTATCTTATGTTGTTTTTTAACAGTCTGTCATCCATAAGTGAACATATTAAGCATGTTAAGTATGTTTATGGAATATAATGTATACATTTTTGTTGTTGCAAACTAAGTCAGATACATGAAAAGCTATTTTATGATTAATGATGAAAAACTCACTCATAGCGATCTCACTATAAAATTTTCTGTCCAGTATAATAAATAAATTGTATTGTATGCCTGATATGTGTTCTAAAATAAATTCACAAATACTGTTGTAGTTCATATTTACATCAAGATATGTGATGCAAACATATGTAGTCATATTACGTATTATATTGTGTACATGTATATTATTTTTACCGGTAAACAAAAATTAAGAAGTGTAACGTTCAATCTATGATGATGTGTGCCATTAAATATGTCTTGCTGATTGCTATAATTTTGTTTAAGTTAAAAATCGTGTTTTTGAACCTATACATATGAAATGAGTTAATTTTGTTTTTATCTACACTTATACTAAGTTTAATAATATATTAACTATAAATATATTGTTGATAACACATAGCATGTATATGCAAATGAAAAATTCCATAGCAACTGTAAAGTAACTAAATTAAATTTGTCTTATTAATTTTATCAATTGTTGAATAAACTAGAATTGCTAATTAAAAAAATGTCTGGCAGTATAGATGCACAACACAAATTGTATCATGAGCCGTTATTTATTTAGTTTCAAATTTGTAGCTAAACAAACTGTTCAATTTCTGAATACACACCTATTTCAAGAAAATGTGCAAACATTTTTTTAATTATAAACATATTTATGATGTTCCATATCTGTCTGGGGCATTTTTTATTTTGCTGTTATGATTTTGTCTTAAATTCTTTAGAATGGTAATTAACATGAGAAAAGAACATTTTTGTTCCCATGGCAACCACGAGTATTTATGATTTATAATGCTACAATTAATTCTGTATTTTGTAATCAATTATGTTCATCGACATATGCGAATAATGGAGTCATTATCAGCACGAACTGATCAACATAACATGTACTGATACTTATTGAATTAAGACGTCATTTCATTCAAAATGGCGCTATTTGGCGTTTATTACATGACACATAAAAGTGTCATTTTTAGCTCTACTGGCCAAAAGCCAGAAGAGCTTATGGGATGGCGTGGTTTTTGTCCGTCCGTGCGTGCGTGCGTTAGACTTGTTCTTGTTTACGCGATCAAGTCCACAGTTTTCATCCGATTCTTTTCAAGCTTGTTCAGTGTCTTTATATTAATGAGGACTCGAACCCTATTGATTTTCAGGTCACTGGGCCAAAGGTCAAGGTCACAGTAACTCGAAATAGTAAAATAGTTTCCGGATGATAACTAAAGAATGCTTAGGCCTAGGATCATGAAACTTCATAGGTTCATTGGTCATGACTGGCAGATGACCCTTATTGATTTTCAGGTTACTAGTTCAAAGGTCAAGGTTACAGTGACTCGAAATAGTTAAATGGTTTCTGGATGATAACTCAGGAATGCTTTCACCTAGGAGAATGAAACTTCATACATTTAGATACAATGATCATGACTGGCAGATGACCCCGATTAATTTTCAGGTCAAAGGTCAAGGTCACAGTGATTCAATACAGTAAAATGGTTTCCTGATAATAACTCAAGAACAATTAGGTCTAGCATCATGAAACTTAAAAGGTACATTGATCATGACTGGCAGATGACCCCTATTGATTTTCAGGTCACTAGGTCAAAGGTCAAGGTCACAGTGACCAAAAACGTATTCACACAATGGCTGCCACTACAACTGACAGCCCATATGAGGGGCATGCATGTTTTACAAACAGCCCTTGTTTAAAAAGAGCAATATCGAAGCAATAAGTCCAGAATGACTTCACCTTGAATATGAGAAAATTTTGAAATCCCGCTTGTTTACGCAATTAATTCCACAGTTTTCATCCGAGGTTTCCAAATTTGCACAGTATCTTTATATCAATGAGGACTTGAACCCTATTGAATATGAGCAGTATCGGAGAGGTAAGTACACAATAATCTCCCCTTGAATTTGAGAAAATTTTCCTTGTTTGCGCGTTTAAGAACACAGTTTCCATCTTATTATTTCCAATCTTGCACAGTGTTCATAGCAGAAGTGCGATTCAGGCCCTCATGGGCCTCTTGTTACGATCTGGATGCTCAAATTCCAGATTTTGATTTGTCAGATGTAGCACTTTCATCATATATGCCTAACTCAAAAAGTCATTTTTTTAACAGATGGGTCAAAATCTCGTTCCCAGCCACATATCTTAGTTAGAAGGTGATTTTTCAAGCGGTTCCGTACTGTAGTGGTTACACGCTCGCTTCACATGTAAGAAGTCCAAGGTTTGATCCCCAGTCGAATCAAATTATTTAATTTGTGTTCTATGTTTACTTTTTGTTTTGATGTAGACATTTTAGTTTAAATAAATATGCTGTTTTATTGTAACCATCTTTTTGTTTTTATTATGCCCATGAAATATATGTGTGAGAGGGTGGGGGAGGGGTTCGTAAACACATAAAAACTTTTACAGTACATTTTTATTAAATTTAATGGATGCCGCGTGGTGACAACGTTGATTAAAATTTCTTACATCACTTAAATATTTTATAACACGTGTTTTTATATTAACAAATAATGCAAACAACACATCTATTATGCATGTTTTTTTGTTGTTGTTTATGGTTGTCTATCATAGGCCCTAAGTACTATCCCAACTACATATAGAGCGCGAAGCGCGACACGTATTATTGGTTGTAACAATGAGTTGTGATAAAGGAATCAGCCGCTTATCAAGGAGGAGCTGTATCCCAGCAATCCGTTTCCCTAGAGTCAAGCACTCCTCGGAGTTTTTTTAAAGAACCACATAAAGAGCGCGAAGCGCGACACGTAATTACTATGCATGTGGTATGGACCCTTTGGTGTGGACTTTTTTAAGGTGACACTGTCAATGCGCATTTTGTGAAACTTTTTCCGTTCCTTAATTAGCGCGAAGCGCGATACGTATTACTATCCAGGTGGTATGGACCCTTTGGTATGGACTTTTTTAATTGACACTATCAATGCGCATTTTGTGAGATGAAGCAGATTTTTTAAAACCTACACAGTTCTATTCCATTAATAAAAATTGCACACGGACGCCAGTTAAAAAAGGAAACCAATGTTAATGAAATGATGTAGGGAATATTTGGGGGTTTTAACACAAAATCATAGATAATGGTTATTTGGGGTTATAACACAACATCATAGATAATGGTTATTTGGGGGTTATAACACAAAATCATAGATAATGGTTATACCAGTATCTTTTTCTATTTTGTTTAAAATAATCGGTCGATATATTAATATTTACAGTTGAAAAAAAATCGTTCCATGTAACTTCATTGAGTACCTTTCACTGAAATTCCCGACGCCCTTTAATGCTCTGCATCAATACTTATCTTGTTGCATAATGCTTTTAATAACAAATACCATTCATTACGATTTGTATTAAAGACCATTTATTAAGAAACTAATCATCTATAAAAAATATTTTAACGTTACATAGCCTAACAATTCGGTGGTGGCTAAGTAGTTTTGATATAAAAGATTCGATCACAAATTCATATAACAAAACATACGTGAAAAAATATTAAATTTGAATCGATAATTGATAGACATGTTTTTCTTTTTTGCCAATTAAAAGCATTAACACATTCACATTGTATAATGATAGCTTTTGTTTTATTAAAGCCGCGCTCTTCGAAAAGTGGGTTAAAAGGGATCTTTTCACGTTTTGGTAAATTGAAAAAATTGAAAAAAGTTGTTTTATATTCGCAAATTTTAGTTTTAGTTATGATATTTGTGAAGAAAAAGAAAAACTTAACATTTACTGTGGTCTTATATAGCCATTATATTATCTTTGGACGATTTAAAAACCTGAACAGTTATAAAGCGTTGCAACGCAAAACGATTGCATAATTTGGAGAGTTCTGTTGTTGTAGTTTAATTTTGTGAAACTACAAAGATTGCTTATATAAAGTATACAATACGTGGCTCGTACATACTTGGCAGGATGGCCCAGCGGTCTAATTGGTTTTTACTCCAGGACTCCGGGGGTCACTTGTTCGAGCCCTGCTGCGGGCTACTTTTCTCCTTTTTTAAATTTTATTCTTAATTATTTACTGGAGCTTAGAAGATCCAATGTTTACATTTATCAATATAAAGCATTTAATGACAAATTTCAAAAGATGCAAAATCTGTGAAAAGGCCCCTTTAATACATGTGCGTTAAGTGCCGTCCCAGATTAGCCTATGCAGTCTGCACTGGCTTATCAGGGTCGACACTCTCCGCCTTCACTTGATTTTTGGGAAGAATAGTTTTTCTTGAAACGAAAAATATCATAAAAGCGGAAAGTGTTCCCCAGATTAGCCTATGCAGACTGCACAGGCTTATTTGGGACGATACTCTACACTGCACAGGCTTATTTGGGACGATACTCTACACTCACTACACAGGCTTATTTGGGACGATACTCTACACTGCACAGGCTTATTTGGGACGATACTCTACACTGCACAGGCTAATTTGGGACGATACTCTACACGCATGCATTAAACCCCTTATCGCAGAGAACGGCGAATTAAATATCTTTGAGACCTAGTACATTACATGTCTTCGTGGTATGTGCAAAACAACATAGTATATCAACAAAGGAAGTTTCACGCATTCCATAATGGATAAATCTTAAGTGTATATATTAAGTTGAAGATATGATGTTATTATTAATTTTCTTAACATTACACTTCCGGCATCGTATTAATGAACGAAACAAAACTAAGTGTGTCTGAGTATGTTATATTATGATATTGTTCTGACATTACATACTAAAATAACTACATTATATGTCGAGGGAGCTTTTGGTAGCACTAAGACAGCGTCCACTCTCTTAGGTAATTCATTAATTAATAATATACCGCCATAGTTAGGATGGACAAGTGAATAATTAGCGGCTTTCATCGTGAAATAATAAAGTCGTATAATTGTAATACAACCTCGAACGCGATTATGGGCATATATGGATATCAGTCTATATTGACTAGACGAAAGATGCTATGGTGAACGTGTGTACAATTTGTTAACAAATATTGGAATTTAGGCGTGGGGAAAGTCAAGGCATGAATAAAATGGTAGGCGTCATTGAATGGCACTCACTTACTAGTGGAGATTAACGCTTGAACATTGTATATTTCAGACGGACTGTATTAAACTAAAAAGAATTATTTAAATTACAATAGACAGCGTTTACATACACAAATTAATTGAAATCGAAGTGTATTAAATTTAAATTACACAAGTGGTGTCAGAAAAAAAATCACTTTTAAACACATAAATGTTGAGTCAAATGTGTGCCGGCTTCATTCTCTGATAATTGTTTTTATAAGTTGGAATTTCATTGCAAGAGCATGGTATGACCCAACGGGTTTTTGTTGTGATAAGGTAAATTTGCGTTTTTATAGGATATATATAAAATTTTGCCGTTATAGATGGTATACTTATTTTTTGGTGACCATAAAATATGAAGCAAAGAACGTCTTTAAAATTTTGTGATTTCTTTAATTATACAAGATAATCAATAAAGTTTTTTATGAAAAGTAGAAAATTGCAAAAATGGTTGTTGATCTGTTTAGCGAAAGTTGGCGCAACACCGAGAAATGACAATTCTATCAAATAGACAAGCTGATTTTCATCGCAAGACATTTTCGTTGTTAATGCTTAATTTTCGTTTCGGGCTGCTTTAGTTAGTTGCTGTATATTTGAAGAAAATACTTATTTTAGAGTTAATATTGTGAGTTTGTAAAACAGTCCAGTGATTATCCATAAAACGAAAAAGTCGAAAGTGATCAATAGTTTACGGTTCTAAAACTAATGCGTTTACTGTAGGATATTTTCAGTTGTTCTTCTTTATTATTAACACGTTTATGCCTAGTGGACTCTCCCGTCCTCCTAAATTGGATCAATTTATTTCCAAAATTAGGGATATCTAGTATATTTATTTCTATCTTTAGAATATTTCTTACAGAAATTCCTTTAAGCATCATGCGGCGTCTCATTTGGGTCTACGCTGTTTACCAATGCCTTTTTTTCTAGACGTTAGGAATACATGGGTTAACAGCATTCATACAGATAAAAGCTATACACAACATGCGATTAAGCAAACCAATAGAAATTCAAGCATGCACTTCATTTTAATTTAAATATAATGATAAAATGTGAAGGTCATGCGCCTATTAACCGGTCGAAAGCCACAGGACCGTGAAACACAGTTGAGTTATTGCTGGAGTTGTGTGTATTAGACGAATTTTTATTTTACACAAGTTGTTTTGACAATTGACGCGCACTAACAAATGCAATAACGCTGGATAATAAGCATTAACTCATACTGAAACAAAAATGTTTTTATAATATATATGCAAATTTGGATTTAAGTAACAAAGACACAAAGAGTTCACTGGGGTGTGGTTAATGTGATTTCCCTGGAAACCTAATTGTATATTAACACAATCATGTAAATAGTTTGTGTCTGCAAATGCTGATTCATGTATTCCAGTGATTAGTGCACGTAACAAATCTAAATGCCGGGTTGACTTATAGTTCGTGTGTATTAGAATGGTTTTCCCTTTTTGCTTTTTATTCTGAATATTCCTAAAAGATAACCGACGGTGTATAAAACAGTTTGCATTAATTTCGTGTTGATGCCTTTAACTTCAGATAATAGAACGTGTTTGTATAAAAAATAAATATAGAGCAAACATTCGAACACCAGTGTTCTCTCTTTAATTTTTGCTTAATGTAATAACCACTAATAAGATATACTCATCGCTAATACGTCTTATGTATCGTTTCAGATATGCACACGTCAGTGACGGTCTATCGACTTTCGGTATATGTTTCGCTCTGTCTGACGGTCTTTAGTATGTACGTGCCAGAAATGATTGACAATGGTCGAAAGTCACGGACAATTACCTTAGCAACAGACGACGATCTCCATCAGCCATATCGGATACAGAGATCCTCAGGTACAATTTCCTGTCATCGTCCATCGATTTTAATATGATATCCAAATTAGATCGTGCCATTCGATAAATGAAAATATTATGTTTATGTTATGAGTATTGTTGTAATGTAATGCCCTATTTAATCTTGAATACTCTGGTTGTCTGTTTGTTTAATTCTCAGATATTTATTAGATGCTAGTTATTCGTTTATGTTACGATATTACTTTAAACAGCCTTATACTTTGCTTGTAAGATATGCAGTCTGCGAATATGTAAAACCAATAAGGATAAAGCATGTTGTCCGTTCCTTTCATGATACGTAACAGTAAATACTGGCATGATTGACAATGTCAATGAATAACATCTAGCGCAATAATTTCATTTTCAAATTCAGCTCTATTACTGACTATAGCATTACACTTGAATATAGCATTAGTAATAATAATGAAGCTATAAGAAACACTTTTGGTGTCATCACTTATACGCTGGAGTTCGAAAGCATTTGTCAAAAACATATTCATACATACAGGGGCTTTGTATAACATTATAATAGGTATATATACCTCTGGTACTTTTTTACTTTTAAAATTTGCGTTTTCCACAAAAATTTTAATAAGGCAAGGCTATGTCTGACTGGAATTTGCACAAGAAATTTCCTTTTCAAAATATGCACATATAGCTCATATATTCTTTATGTTGACTTATTATAAAGGTGTTTGTCGGTAATTTAAACTAGATAAAATGAAATCCATTCATGACACTGCGTACACCGAATACGCTCCATCCTACGAACTTCGACAGAGTTAATATGTTGATATTTCGAACAGCTTTTTAAGTGATTCGTTTTAATTGACATCATCAAGAACGATCCTCTATACTCGGTTCAATATTATTCTTTTGACAACATGGGGGTCATTGTAGAAACTTACTTAATACCAACTGCAGAGACATATTTTTCACCGAACAACAAGAAATCAGTTATTTCAGAAAATAAACATGATGTGTTATTTTACGGTTAGATAGAGTTGCTGTTATGTAAAAAAGTTTAGTTTTAACTTGATTTATATGAGGATACCTGCGGTCGAAGTCCAGTCATTAAGCCTCATTTGACCACTTTAAAACCTCATGATATGCTTAATTCAGCGAGGCCAGGACCCGTATTCACCAAACAATTATTATAATTTAGTCTAAAAATTAAGAATATTATTTTAATTGATATATTCAAGAGTTGCTTACATTTTATAGTCAAACTTGGCATTAAACACCTCCACCTATATCATTCTTCAGGAAAATTGTGTTGATGACATTATCACCATTGGTGGCATGCATATAATCAACTACTGAACGGATTGTTCTTGGTTTCAAATCTATTTTTATTACGAAGTTTAAGAATGGGTTGATGAATACGTGCCCAGCTTTACTATCATTTTGTTGTGTGCATTTCGACTGTGTCGGATTGTTTGATAGATGCTTAAGTTGTTTCAGATGCGGATGGAGATGGATCATGGCGAAAAAGAGCCTCAGCATATAATGTGTTCTCAAATATGATGTCAAGACATGCCGATAAACATAAAAATGATAAAGCATTTGTGGACAGATTATTTAATATATTCGATCTGGATGGTAAGTTGATCATTCATACAAAACAAATGATACCAATCTTAACATTTATTAATTATCCTTTGAAATGATTAAATGTTGATATGCATTTCTATTAACCCTTTCAGCGCTGGAACCGAATTTTAAAGGCCTTTGCAAACAGTTTGGATCCAGATAAGACGCCATAGAAGGTGGCGTCTCATCAGGATCCAAACTGTTTGCTATTTTGAAAGTATTCTTTGAAAAAAATCTAAGAAAATGCTAATTTTAAAAATTCAGCAGACGATATTTTAGCAGACGACACATTTCCCAGCATGCAAAGGGTTAAACGCAAATTACAGTATAAACATCAAGCTCATACGCAACAAATAAAAACATATAAACGATCATTTCTAGGTCCACTCGTATGAATAATGTTGGACCAAGCCTGTCTCTAATATTCACGAGCACATGCGCAAACTCAATATTAAGTTAGTGATGCAAATTGGCCGTCAAATTTAGGACAGTGTTCGTTAAATACCACAGATCATTTAGGCCTCAATGATATTTCTTCCGACCTTTTGGAATCTTAAATATGCATTCATGTAGTAACAAGTACTAATGAAATCGTCTTGAGTGAAACATAGAAGAACATAGCCACTGTCTTTTCAGAATCTTAGGGGATTTTTAGTATTAAATGTGTTTGCGGTTTATTGCTTTGAATTGTGATGCCGTTCGCCGTCAACTTACAAATACCACACATAAAGTGTGTACAATAAAGAGTATTGTTGGATGCATGTTAAAGTGAAACCATTACTAATCTTTACTTCAATTTGTTACTATGTACGCACACATTTCATATCATGAATTATAAATCAATATTGCATATACATATTTTCCGTCTATTTTGAAAATATGCTTCCATATAGTATTATTATATATGAAGATAAAGTAACGATTAAACATAATGCAAACAGTATGTTAGTAACAAAAATGTGTTAAAATATATATATTTATATAATGCGTTTGAAGTAGATATCAAGATGCCAGTCGAATTGGTCAAATGAGTCGCGTTCTGAAAAAATTTGGGCATAAAGCATGTGCGTAAAGTGTCGTTCCAGATTGCCTGTGCAGTCCGCACAGGCTTATTAGGGGCGACACTTTCCGCCTTAACTGGATTTTCGTGTAGAAGAGACTTCCTTTAAACGAAAAATACCATTAAAGCGGAGTGTCGTCCCTATTTAACCTGTGCGGACTGCACAGGCTAATATGAGACGACACTTTACGCACATGCACTAAGCCCAGTTTTCTCAGAACGTGGCTAAAATATAACCAGTATGCGTCTTTTCTTCAGATCAGGCTGTCATATAACATATATGTAAGTATTTATTATGTTTCCTCTCTTTCAGGAGACAGAGTGATTGAGCGACGCGAGTTTAAAGCAGTTTTACAGATTCTTGGAATTGTTAGTCATAACTTTTAAAACGTTTATATTTATATGTTATGTTATATTATTTTAATGAAAAGAGCCTGTGATATGCTGAATGCTGTTGTTATACATAGCATGTTTTATATGTGCCCAAACTCTTCGCGTATAGCGAATAGACCTTGATGAGATAACGACCTCAACTTTGGAACGGCGGACTTGTCTAGGTCGAAGATCAATAGATATTTACGGGATAATGGAACGTTTTTATAAAAGATAATAATGGCTTTTTTGTCACAAATTTATGTAAGTTATTCAAGATATCATTTTGAACAATTAATCGAGCAGGGTCTCGCGTAACCTGATCAATTTAAATGGACAAGTAACTCCACCAAAATACTTATTCCGTTAAATTAGTATTCTAGTTTTTAAGCGATATTTATGTGTGAGCAAACGTTACAAATATGTATGTGTACATATTGTTCTATCGAAAGGTGTGTTCAAAAATGAATATATTTTTTTAATTACTTCATCGGCAAAAGTTTATATATCCAAACATATGATACCGATGACAAAATGTGTCTATAAATTAAGTGAAAACATGAAATTTATTATAATGTTATAAATAATTGCTTTCAGAAGCCTGTTCCTTAAAATTTATAGAATCAAATTTTGTATTGTTGTTTGTTACTCATTTAATAAAAAAATGTAATTTACCATTTCAACAATCTTCAACTGTTAAGATGACAATTCAAACTTCCATATCAATAAACGAATCACCTTTTAGTTTTAAGGGCAATATTTTACATAATTGAATTTGAATATTTGCATTGTATCTTTTTTTTTTATTATTCCGTTTTTTTTTGTTTTTGTTTTTATTTTGTTTTATGTCTTTGTTATTACTTGATATTTAATGAAAATTCTTCTAACAGATAATGCGAATGCTGATTAATATTTGAACATTCAAACCACACAAATTATGTCACATAGCTATTCAAAAATAAATAGTGGTGTTTAGTTCAATGTTATATACTTTCTATTTAATAGTTCATTATAGGTTTGTATAATTATCTGATTTACATGTTATTTTGGTGATTTATTTCTATATTAAGGATGTGTAACTGCAGGACTTTTGTTTCATATAATAAGATCAATTCAATCGCCATCGATTTATGACATGCTTATTGGGCTAATTGAGTATGCAATGTTTTTGAAAATATTGAAACATTAATTGTTATAATTAAATCCAACATATAACATATAAGAGATAGCTAATAATCGAAGTTATTAAATGTATTGTAATATTTCACGAACACAAACACCTATGGAAGCATAAACCTGCCCTTTTGATTTGTGAGTTATGACTTTTGACTTGCGACTTTTGACTTTCGACTTGTGAAATACCTTTTTGACATAATTTGTTTTGACTGATTCTTTGAATAATATTTGTTTTTATAATTGATCAAAAAACAAAAAAGCATTTTGTGTTTATTGTGTTCATTTATGTAATCCTAGTTATTTGTTCTAACAAAAAATTGTTTGATTTATTCCATGTGTGTTAGTACCGGTACTTTTCAGTTCAAAGTTTGGTGCACATTTTTTTCAGTTTGTTTGAATGCGCTTTGTTGATTACTTGTATTGTGCCATTTGCTGTGCCTCGTTTAGTTAATATTTTCTATAGTTAGGCTCTCTGCAACAGTAAACAGGAGGCATATTACGTTAGATAATGTCTGTCCCATTTGTCTGCATTTATATCCTGACCAATCATGCACCAAACTGCTAACTTCAACACTTTGAAGTTTGTATGGCATTTACTTAAAGTAAATGATAAAATTTGACCTCACTGTGACCTTGACCCAATCCAGACTTAACCTTGACTCAATTCAGACTTAAACTGGACCCAATTCAAGCTAAACCATGACTCAATCCAGACTTAACATTGACTTAACCAAATCCAGACTTAACTATTACCAGATCAAGACTAAAAATTGACCAAATCCAGACTTAACCCTGACCCATTCCAAACTTAGCCTTGACCCAATCCAGACCTAACATTGAGCCTATCCAGGCTTAACATTGTCACAATCCAGATTTAGCATTGACCCAATCCAGATTTAACCTCGACCCAATCCAGACTTAACATTGACCCAAGCCAGACTTAACATTTACCCAATCCAGACTTTACATTGACCTGATTCAGACTTAACTTTGACCAAATGCAGACTTAACATTGACACGATCCAGACTATACATTTACCTGATCCAGACTTAACCTTGATCAAATGCTGACTTAACATTGACCCAATCCAGACTTAGTATTGACCCAATCCAGACTTAGCATTGACCCTATCCAGATTTAACATTTACCCAATCCAGATTTTACATTGACCCTATCCAGATTTAATATTTACCCAATCAAGACTTGACTTTGACCCAATGTAGACTTAACCATGAATCAGTTCAGATTAAACATTGACCCAATCCAAACTTAACCAGGACCAAATGTAGACTTGACATTGACCCAATCCAGATTTAAAATTGACCCGATTTTGACTTAACCAGACCAAATTCAGACTTAACCATGACTTAATTGAGACTTAGCCTTGACCCAATCTAGTCAAATATTTGAGGCAAATAAGTTACTTCACTGCTGCCCAAGTCCAAATTTGAAATGTGTTTAAGGTTTGATCAGTGAAATTTAAAATGTCATACATCTTGCTTTGTTTATGTGTTCCTTTTGGTTTCAAAAATAAATTTGAAATCTCTGAGGTCTTTTGCTCTGCATCCAGAACACGAAACACCTTTACATACATCTCATATAGGAAGTCGCGTCCAACTATTGCCCATGATGTTGTGTCAACATGACACAAACAATTGCACCACAATTTGAAAATATGCCTCTGGGACCTTAGCCTTCGAAAGAGGGACCTTGGTGTTGCGTGCAATCCTTGCTAGGCTTTTTTAATATTCCATCATCAGTTACTCTGCAAAAAAAACATGATTTGGAAAAAAGGGCCTTTGTCCTCTTAGTGCAACATTGACCTTGAAGCGAGAAATCTGTGTGATGCTCAAGACACATCATCTGGTAGAAGTGAACATTTTTGCCATGTAATAGGAATATCCTATTATTACTGATTTACTAATATTCGAGACACGATACACTACATTACAATTGACCTTTGACCTCTAAGAGTGACATTGACCTAGGACCTTCAAACTTGTGAGTAAATGCACTTTCACGAGTTCCACCACGCCCATTTTTCTTTTTAAAAGTCAAAAGGTCAAGGTCACTGTGACAACAAGGGCAAAGTCTTTAATCAAGAATTTTATCTGTGTGCTTTGACCTAAAACTTTCATCTTTTCTAATAACGATTATTTTCCTTAAAAATTCCGCTTTACTGTAACATGTACTACATTCCGCATTCTCCTACCATTGTTCGATAGTGCCCAAGTTTTAGGCACATAAAACAACGCCTTGAAAATGGGCGTACATTCATGCAATTTGTGTATTTTCTATACGCAAAAATCAAATAAATGTATCAAAGTCTTAATTGTCAATGAGATCAGCATAATTGAAATATTAATTGCGAATACATGTACATGTATACGCAACATGTATAAGTACGCTACTACTATAACGTTCAGCCATTTTATTGAATTTGAGACAATGACATTAACAAATGTTGTGTATATCAACATAAGAATAATTTCATAATTTTACAGAAAAGAAAAAAATCACTGTCATTTTATATGACGATAGTCCGTATCAGTTCCGTAGAAAAAGGCTGCCGCTGTTTATCATCCTAGCATGTTCTCACAGGAGTATCGGTTTCTCCACTGGATGGCAGACCGTTGGGTGCAGGCAGTATCAGCGTCATGTGGCATTTGCAAACCCGGTTTCAGGAGTTGAGCCAATTCTTTAAAGTCTTTATTTTTGTTCTTCGGAATGGAGTACATTCGTTGAAGCAAATTACGTCTTGAAAATCAACATTTGTGCCAAAATCTTGGCTATCAAATAGATCTGGTAAATGGAACATTACGTCAGGTTTTCCATAATTGAGCTCGTTATTCTTTTGGGTCTAATCGTTTGATTTTTCCAATTTTGAGCAATTCGATTAAGGTGTGTTTGAATTAGCAAAATTTTGAAATATTCAATAATAAGCTCAGATCTCTGATTCAAAGTTTTCTTTAGCAAATAAGTTGGTACAACACATATAACCACGTCAAAAAGCGACAAAACTATTTATAGTATGAGCCCAATCTTCATTTCGATTACCGTTTAGAGTCAATATCTGAAAAAATTAAAAATAAAAATAATGTGAACAGTCAGGATAATGTATGAACATTAAAACATGATTTCTGATATTTTATGTTCTTGCATTGTGTCAATGAATATTTGAAATGAAATGTTGATGAATTTTGTGTGTTTCAAACTTGAACACGCATATCAAGGGTTTGCTTTGGATAATATATAACAGAATATATTTAGCACTGATAGTGCAGAAGGGTTGATGCTTATAGACACTCTCTTGAATATTTTACAGGATAGGTGTTAATTTCTTGACAAGTGAAAAACCAGCTAGCCCAAACTTAGCAGAGTTTAAAACCGGACTACCAACAAATCCTCCAACCACAAGTAAAATGTGTAAACCACTCAGTCATTCTGCTACCCAGATCTTTGTTTTTGGGCGACACTGTTCGCAACATAATTAATGGGAATACATATTGAAAAATCCATCGACCCTCAAATGTATCAAGTGGTTTATAAATATAGCGAATAATGACAGCTTTCAAAATCGTCATTGAAATAATAAATGTTAAGAGAATCTACACGTGAGAGGGCTTTGTATAACACTTACATTTTGAATACGACATTACAGTCGACAATACGAGATGCTCAGCAGCCTTCCAGTCGCAGCGATCTAAGATAATAAGAATATGCTTTAAGAAGAGACTATGTTAGAAAGTACCTTAAGTTAATAAGAAAACTCTTAAAGAATATAAAGCGTTTTTGTCTGCCATATTTCATTCGAAAAAACTCTCCAAATTATGTCACAAGTAACAAGTCGAAAGTCAAAAGTCGAAAGTCAAAAGTCACAAGTCGAAAGTCATAACTCACAACTCAAAATGGCAGGTTTATGCTTCCATAAACACCCGTTGTTTGTGCAGTTGCTTAATATCAATCGGCACCGAATTGTGTTAGACTTTTTTGTAGAGGTTTGGTTAGTAAAATATACGGCGTTACAATATCATCGGATTGTCAACTATATTGTTAACTATTCATTGATAACCAAACTCAGACCTATTATCGACAATTGGTACATTGATATGACGGGTCCTGTGTTTGATCTCTTGTTTGGAAAGTGTAAGACGGGTCTATCTATTTCGGAATAAGGTTCTTGTTCTTCTCATTAGTAGGACTCGACGCTGCAACAATATGTAAAATGCTTTTTATGATTTGAGGTTGTTTTTTTTTTTAAATGCTCAATATAATTGTTAAAAATTATGTGAATTGCTGATATTTTCTGGTTACTTACGCAATAAAAATGACATATTTTAAATTCCACAATTCAAAACTCGCAAGTCGAATGTGCTTAATTTAAACTCTGATTCTGCGCTTAAGGTGTACACATGGACCATGTAAATGACATGTCCGTTTTGTTGTTTTTTCTGTTTGTAATATGATATTGTTGAAGTCATGATCTACCTAATATGTTTGAGATGGTGTTATTTGTAGTCTTCCAACATTAAATGACCTGCAAATATCATGTGTGTGGCTGTTTTATTTGGTTTTGTTTTTCTATTGTAGTACATGAATACCATATACGTAACATACGTGATACGGATTTGCTGAATGATGGGTAATTATCTGCTGCAAATGCTAAACTAACTAACGACCGGTGTAGCAAAATATATATTCACATACATGATTAACTTAACATTGATACTCTCATGAATGCAAAAAACATATAAATGTCATTTGTTCGGATCCCATATAAACAAATTCCAGGCAGTTATGCTATCAAACTATTGCTATCGTCACGGATCCATCAAATTAACAGACGCAGGTCAACCAAAAACATCCATAACCACCAATAGTAATTACTGTTTGTTCCCGTTAAAACATTGTCCCAAACGGTATATTGATTATCCCCCGAAGAATGCATTTTTTTATTGAATGACGCCCACGATTTTCCATTATATCCAGATATAATATACAGACAATTTCATCAGTGAACAAATAGTTATGAGTGGATATGTGTCATTTTTTAAGAAACAAATAAATATTGTCTGCGCACGATCTTCATCTTCGATGCCAATAAGCAAAAACAGACATGAAGTATGTCTGACTCATTCGGCCCTAAAATAGGAATATTTCGAATTATTATTTTCACCAATTGTTTCATGCCTAATAACTTAATTTGAATCTGTTTTTGATTTTTTGTTGTTGTGCGTATTCGTATACAATTTCATTATTTGACTATTGAAAACATTCTAGCGAAATATGTATCCATATTTTTGTTGACTCAAATTATGTCTACCACATGGTTCATTTTTTAGACGTTTAATGTAGTATTAAAGCAAATGAGATTAACACCGTAACAAGCGTATATAGTATAAAATAAATAAGTACTTTCAATGGAATGTTTACGTCATTTTGTTTAAGCAAGTAACGCAACTTGCGCCAGGGCATAATGTCTGCAAAACAAATATTTATCATCCATAGGATATATGTTATGACAATAACTGAACTTAATTTTTGCGAATATGATGTGTTTATCTAACCTCTACTAAAATAAATATATAATTTCAGTCTTATATATGATTGCATGCTCGTTCCAACGTCACAGAATGCATCCTATTCAATCGATGTCCACAAACAAACCAACGATATGCTGAACTAATAAAGCCAGGAAACTGATAGAAAATTGGATGGCGCCTGTAACTGGAACACATCACACTTTGGTTGGCATTGTTATTGACAAGAAGGCTTGCCAGCAACACGCCATAAGTCTGAAAGGTCTATCAAAGGTCAATGCGATCCCATTTGTGTGGTAGGTTCTAAATTGGGTATTCGCGTTTAAGAAACAAACACACATAACTATTCAATTCTTGATTGATGATTTCTTAAGATGATACTTGAAACGCTTGATTCTGTTGCTTTATTAAAGTGTAGGATAAAGATGTTAAGTTTTGTTAATTCAGTATTTAACACAATGTTTGTTAATCACCTGTCTGATCAATTCTGCAATTGCAAAGATAGTATAGGTGACTGTTATACAACACTCTAAGCACATTTATAAACTAACTTCTTTTTTTGACAATAAATTCTTTTATCTGGACGACGAAGGGAAATATTTATTAACGCTAAATATTTAATCGAAACACATATTTAGAAAGATTCACCCAGAACGTTGAGTATTATACTTTCAGCGTCCAATCGTATTATTATAAGGAAAAAACGCGTAACTCATTTTTACATTATGAACATACGTCTTTGTATAAGTTCTTTGCGACATTTACTTCTATTTATATTATGTCCAGTGAAATTTGACTTGGCGTTTAAGATCGCAATGAGTTCTAAATGACTCACATACTTTATGAATTTGACTTTCGCGTGCAAAGCACGATATTGTGTTGGTGAACAGTTATTTTACGTAAGTAAATGACACATGCGTTTATTATTTATATTAGCCTGATATCCTGTCATTGACCTCCACCATACAATAAATGTGTTAGTAAATTAGTATGAATGTTAACTCGCATACTCAACAAAAGTAAACGATATTTTCAAACTAAATAGCATAATTAAGAAATAGAAAACCTCACTGAGGGCCTTATGGCAGAATAGTGACCAGCCAGGCAGACCCAAATAGTATATGGACTTAAGTCGAAGCCAGGCAGACCCAAATAGTATATGGACCGAAGTCGAATATGTTCACATATATGAGAAGTTGTTTTTGTTACTGTAGAACTGAGTCATGACCTATTTTATAAGTAATTACTAAAATTAGCAAAAAAGCAATTTTTATATTGAGCATTAAATGAATTGTTTTAAACTCATCCGTCAATATATACAGTACTCTTTAGTACTCTTTAGCTTTCATTTAATATTGCGTATTGTAAATTGCTACAAAAAGTATTTTATGCATAAGCGTGTTTTCAGGCAACTTTAACTTAAATTTTGTTTCTACTTAACAATGGTCCCCAAGATTCAGGAATAATTTGCATGCGGTGTATGATGATTTCATGCCTTCAATGTTAGTATAATGAAATTATATTGGGTTTAGGTAACACCTTAATTATAAATAAGGTCGACCTTCAGCTGAAGCAGCAAGAGTATTCAATCATTTTTTTACGGCAAGGAACCAATTACCAAAACGCGAGGCACAAAATAAATGTAGAATACCAGGCACACGCAATACAAAATAATGCATTTATTTTGTGCCTCGCGTTTTGGTAATTATATTATATAATTACCATAACTTTTTAGGGCCAGTAGAAACGAAACAAAAACAATAGTCAGCCAATCATCGCCTTTATTTAAAAGCTTTAGGTACATAGCAACATATATTTCAAAATTCCGATCCAAGTCGTACAAATCAGGAAGCGATCAGGTACAAAAAGGCCAAATAACAAAGTCTAATTGAGCCACATAAAATATAACAAGTAAACTTATTACCAATGAATGCAATTTTTATAGCCGTTAACTATTTAAATATTATAATATTATTATAATATTCCAGCAAAATTGCAATAGTTATATATGAAAAGCATTTAGCCGTAAATAACCCCATCAGATGACCTTTATGCGTCAGTAAGCGCAAAAGTCATTCGGTTGTGATGAAATAAGATCGATACCGTGCTTGACTTCATATATATTAAAGCATTTCACTATAAAGCTGCATGTTCAACGTGCTTAATAAAAAGAACGGTTCTATCTTAAAACACATAAGAATTGGATACATATATGTTGAGTTTTGAATTTTCTACATACTTACCTAGACAAACATGTTACGAACACTCTATTTTTTTCGGGAATACTAGTATCGCATTCATCCTTTCTCCTAGGATTAATGTACAGATTTTGTTGCGGTAAATTTTGTCTTTTTCTACATGTTAAGAAGGTCGTATTTAACATAGTGTTTGCATTCGTATGTGTTTCATGCACGATAAGGGCAAACTCAAAAAACTAAAATTATGGGTTTAATCCAACTTTGATATTATGAGATAACATGTACTAAAACTATACTATAGAAGGCTAAAATAAACACTGTATACGTTATAAAACTTCAGACGTTTTATCAAACGTGTGCGATCATATCTATCTTGATTCCGAAAAGGACACTTATCAAAAATCGACTTCTGGTAACTCCGCGTGCTTTTACTAACACACGGGTATCATTCCAGCAAATAAAT
Source organism: Dreissena polymorpha (assembly GCF_020536995.1). Lineage (NCBI taxonomy): Eukaryota > Metazoa > Mollusca > Bivalvia > Myida > Dreissenidae > Dreissena > Dreissena polymorpha. The sequence goes on along the minus strand of NC_068355.1, from coordinate 136,993,828 downwards.
ATGATATTTTTGTTATACGCTGTTCATGAGTAGTGTGGGAGTTTATTGTACCCTGGAGATAGGCACTGTCTTCCTACCTAATATAAATTCGTAATATCAATATCACAACAAACCTATATATGCGCCATTTAAAGGCTGATTTATATATATTGCAAAGGATACAGCCTTCGGCAAAACTGTAAATTCATGCTAGAAAGCTTTGATGATGCTTAATAATGCAAAGCAATAAAACAAACGGATGACGGATGACGGTGCATGTTAGTATATTACTGAGCACATCGTCATACAGCAATCTCGCAAATTGCTTTTATTCTAACAAACACTCGAATGACACGTACAATTTTTTACTTTTGGTTTTGGAAAATAACGCTAAAATTATTAAAAACGCTCGACAATTTGAATTTGAACAAATGAATTTCATTAAGGAATAAAAAGACCAATTATGTTAACCAAACACGAAAATGAAAGCTCAGTAAAAAAAAGTAATTCTAACGACTATTTGCCGATGTCTAAATTGATGTTTTAGACAAATATTAAAGTGTTTAAAGTATTTAAATTTAAAGTGTATTTTGTATTTTGTAATCTCATCTGATAAGAGATTTTATATTTACAAACTACGATATGCGAGCTTTTAATGAACGCATAGAAGTTTTGAAATGTGTATAATAATTGAGTCATGCTATCGTAGAAACGGACGGGCGGATAAGGGGCGAAACTTTCCGCCTAAACTGATTTTCGCCAAGACGATACATCTTTGGTGGATTGCACTAGTAATTCCAGTACGACACTTTACTCAATGGCATTAATACCCCGTTTTCCAAGAGCGAGACTCAAATATACTCATCTTCTGCAAGTTGGTTTATAGACGTACATGGGGATGCTACATGCCCCTTTGATTTATTTGTTATAGTGCTTTTCATAGACTGAACATGGACAATTGAATATAATGAAAACATGAAATACTCTTTGAAGTTCGACTCTTAAATGAAATTGTTCGAGAAACACCACTATCGTCCATGGCGATTTGACGCCCAGTTGATAGTTAAGTGGAACAAGAGCAAATGTTACTAGGACACATATTCATTCGTAACTTCACAAATGTCTACGGAATCATAATGTAAGATCATTGATACATTCATTTTAATCTGCGATGTAGTCAAATGCATGCCTTTTCATACTGCTTAAGACATCATTTAACCCCACACGTGTGTTCAATGTCATAAAATGGATTGCATTTTTACGGAATGATACCCAGTTTTGTACTTCGCAAGGACAGGTTAAGCATGTCGTTCAACTTGAATTATAAGTTAAGGTTTACATGCAACAAGGATATATCGCTCGAAAACTACGAGAGATGCTTTCTCTGTAACTTCACACATGTCTTTGATATAGAGAATAACAGGTTACTGCCTGATCTTTTTTTTACTATATCAGGCAAGGCTTAGAATAATATAACGGCGAGGCTTGCCGAGCCATTATTTTATTCGTACCGAGCCTGATATATTTCAAAAAGATCAGGCAGTAACCTTTTTTCTGTTTATCATACCTCTACGTCTCCGATATTAATTAAATAATTAAAAAATCGCTAAAAAGCTGCAGTTTTAGCGGGAACGAATATGACTCTTGTCGTTTGACGTGTTAATAATTACGTCATGAGCACGCGCGCTTAATATTTGTAAAAAAATGTTTTTTGCCGTTTGTGTTGCGTTTTGTGTTTAAAATATATTACGTCTTGGGATCTTATTGTTTTTTGTGTTGAATCTGATTGGATTTTACTAAAAATGATTACTTTATTGTTGATTCCGAGTAATATGATCATCCTCCACACATGACTGATATACGAACTTCCTTTTGACCATGATATAAAAAAATATATCAGGCAACGTTATATCAGGCAGATATCAATGCGTTGGTATGATAAAAAGAAAACGCTTCGATGTGCAATCTTATCAAAAACTCTGATATGATACAACGAACTATAGAAATACGTTTAATATCCAATATTTCTGACTCATCGCTGCGTAGCCCACATTTCATTGACTCACCATCGCAGACAATTGTCTTTCTTGATAGCAATGCATCGTTGGTACTTCATGTCATTTGATAATAATTCAGCCACTGTTATATCGACACTGACAAGCAGAGATCAGTAGCAATATCGCGGAGGAGAACAAATGCGTACAGAGAAAATATCGCGATGGATCTCTAATCAAATACAAAATAAATATGGATAAGGTATAAGCTTAGTCTGTATATGGTGTATCAATTGCATTGTTTTATTTTTTATTAAATTACGGACCCTAGTTTATAACTATAAATAGTATTGAAATTAAACTGAGACAAGTTGCTAAAATTGTTTTACTTTTGAAATCGTAAACAACACGTCAACTTGTGTAATAAATAAAATAGATTTTAGAAAAATAATCGCAATTATTCCAACATAAATGCATAATAGCATAAATAACTTCAGCCAAAATATACACCTCTAACCGTAAATGATCATTAAAGTTATATATACCCCGGCACAGAACGTACTTATGTTAGATCATAAAGACGGAATTAAATATAAAGATTGCCCAAAAGGGCAACATGCATTACTAACCGAATCATTATTCCATTCAATGCCACGTAAAATCGTTTTGCAAAAGAAAAGAAAAGAAATGACCACATTTTACTCGATGCATTTAAATGAAATTTTAAAACTAACAACGTTTAAAATTAAACACAGTTGGAGTTTAATGGGAGATAACTTTTCCAAATTACATACACACACGCACACGCACGCACACACACACATATTTATATATAACAAACAAATATTATTTTGTCTTTAAAATGGGATATTCAAAAATCCCCCAAATCTTTACTGTAATTACGGCATTTGTGATATTCGGATTACGCACACTAGTGTACGATTTCTGAATGTCGCCTTGTGAATGCTATACGCTTTGTGGATAAACTTTATAAGAAAATCAGTAACATCACAAAGAAACAAACTACAGCAAAAAGAGTATATATCAAACGTCAATTTGATCAGCAAACATTTCTTAACGAGCCATATATCGAACTTCCATATGAATAAAATGTTTTAATCTTGATGACCCCTAAAACTTTAACTATATTATTTGCTTTATTAGATTGTAATCAGCATTCTGACGATACCAGTGGATTCCATTTATATATTTTAATAATTAAAAAAAGGCAAAGCAATATGTATTTGTTAGCCAATACCATCAACAATGTTTTATTGCAAATATCTGCACAATAACTGTGATATATGTATGAACGATCATAATTTTTCACTAATAAATTGATTACTTACTAGATTACTCGTATTAATAAGAACAGCGAGAGGATAAGGATGGTGAAAGGTGTAAAACGGAAAACGAACACAATGCTTGCTATGATTAATTCATTTATAATATGAATTTGGTTGCTATTGTATTTCGTGTCAGATCCTATCCTTTTAACTTTGTGCACTCTTTAAATTAATGTCTACGAAACTATGACAAACACAGTCACAGAAGTTATAAATATCTACTGATGGTTTGTTAATATGCAATTAATATTTACGAAAACTGACATTTAGGAAAATAATTATCAGTTATATCGATGCTTCATTTTTGAGTGGCGACCAAAATGGAGAAACAGTTCAAAATGACCATCAAGGTGTTAACAAAATATATCTGCTGTGTTTAACTCACATTTTTATTTGTTGTTGTTGTGTATAGCATTACTTGTAATATATTTGAATTCCTCTTGGTATTTTGGGTTATGTAAATATACTGGCCCATTCATTAAATACATATATTTCCGCTACATCGCGTAGAAATTCCGCTGACTTAATTACATCATGTTTCTTAACGCTGCCTTATTAACAGAACATCATGGCTTACGCAATGGATATCAAAACGTCTACGATGCTTAATGATTAATGATCGGTGCCGAACTAACGATTTAAATTTTGAGGAATGATTTTTATCAATATGCGTCTTTTAAAACAGGTGGAATCGAACATTTAAACATATGCATAACAACACTCTGATACATAATCTTGACAATAACATTAATAACACAGAGGTTTTCGTAGCGACAATCTGATGATGATGATGATTGTATATTATCTGAGTGGCTTGTTAAATGACGTATCACACGAGAGGCGGACACATTAACATAAACCATTGGAGCTGTCAGTGCACACTTGTTAACGGTAACTTAGTAAGAGAGATAGGGCAACAACCAAAACGATGAGTCATGTAAGATCCATGATATAATTAAAAGCACTTCTAGATATTCACCTTCGGACACTGCGATTTGCGTTCAGCAGTATTACAGTATACCAGGCGAACTCAAAACTGTCAGTTTATCATCGGCTAGACTCTTGCAAGACAACAAGTGGGGAAATATTATAGACTTAATCAAATTAGTTCTTACATGAAATCCGATATAAACAAATGTGTTTATTTATAGAATATCCTTAGCTGGATGTTACATTAATGCAGTGTATGTTAAACCCACTCGCTGTACAAGAAGCTCAGTCCATTTCACTCTATTACCAATATATATACCTGCCGACACTCCTTCTGGAATTAATGTTTCCAAAATGGAAGACGGAGAAGATTATGTGCAAGACAATTGTCCCATGGCGTTATTTACATATCCCAGTTCATAACAAACAGGGAGTGCCATTTTATACATAATATATATATATATATATATATATATATATATATATATATATATATATATATATATATATATATATATATATATATATATATATATATATATCCGTCGAGAGATCTAGAGGTAGCTGTTCGTTTCAAGCAGCAAACGTTTTGCAATGCCAAGGAGACATTTTCTTCACGTTTGATCATTCTATTTCGTTAATGGTCATCTTCGAAGTTCTTTATGAAAACATTTGAATTCCAAAAACATATAATGGTGCAATATTATGGTGCAACTTGGTATTCTAGAAGCACCATGCGCTTTAAAATGTATTTTGTTTATAAGAGCAATAAATTGAACCAACACTCAATTCAATGGAACAACTTCCCAACAATGCGATAGGAACCCCATGCAAAGATTCAAAAACCTGTTGTTTTCAACATATTTAGGATAACCAGATTTCAGGGATTGTGAAACTTTCAATTTAATTTAAGCTAACGCATATCCACTGTTTTATAATGAAAAATCATTTGCATTTCCATGTAAGAGTACTATGTTCTGTATGTTTTTATGTTATGTGGATCGTGCTAACCAGAAATACGATTTGCTTTTTAAATCGCAATAATTGGTCAGACGGTATCTGTGAATGCGCATTTATTCTCAAAAGAATATTAATATTGGTTTTCAAACCATTATGACGCCGCCTATGATTTTTGAAGGTACTTAGGAATAAACGAATACGTCTCGCCGACAATCATTGAACGATGCAAGTGTAGCGAAATATGTCGGCGGATTAAGGCGCACGTTATTTTTTCTGAACACATTGTAGAACTACAGATCCATCTGTCACACGACATCTTGAAAACATGACACATATAAATATAATTGTACACGTCATGCAAAGAATGGAAAAGTACGGAATGCTAACTCTAACTTTTTACATTATTGTTAAGCGAATTTACGGTTTGTTTATTCGGTACCATAAAATGTATCAAACATCATGTAGCGGTTGATATAATGCACAGTCATTTCTCGAAATTATTAATGCATTACTATTGACATTAACATATTCGGGTTGACAGTGGGGTGTGATATTTTTATAATAACAATCTTGCTGCATAATTGACCTTTCAACAAATAACAACAGATTTGGTAAACGTCAGTAGTTTTTTAATCAATTATGGAAATGGAAACTAAATATGCAACCAGTAATATTTCCAAAGGATATAATAGTTTCGTCTTCCAAATAATAACTTGATAACATATTGAGTTACCGAAAAAGGATTGCGCGAACTATATATGTAGAATATTTGTGAATGTAACAATTTATCCCCTAGAGATAACCCGCTCTCGGTGTAACGGTGTGTATATCATTTTGGAGATCATGCGAAATTTGGCTATGACATGTTATCAATTATTTTGATAAAAACTATGTATGAGACGGCAGGGCTAAATCCTATTGTTCACATTGGTTGCAGAACTTTTCATTCGATTGTTAAAGTGTCCCCTTTTATAAATCAGTTTCCATAAACTCAATTATTATAGCGACTTACTCACAGATTGTTTTAATATGAACCAATATATTATGTTAAACAATAAAAACTTGAGTATGATCATGTGTGCTGAGTCACGATCAAAACAGCAATTGCGTTGAGCAATTTAACGAATATTTTTAAGCTTCTATATAAGCATAGTTTAATTTACTCGTTTCATGTAATTGTAATGCCCAACGTTTTACTTACAATTGATATTTTCTTAATAAATGGATATTAACGTTTTAAGCTCGTTATATTGCATTATGATATGTTAAGGTACAATGACATACATATATCATATTTATATTATTAAATGACTTAATAATTTGGGTAATAAACAATGTGTGGTTGCTGCTGTTGATGTTTTTCATATTATCTCCAAGAACAACAAAATACATCTGAATTGTTTCCAGCTAGCTCACAACGTATCATAAAATGTGATTTCAATAAAACTATTTCTTTCTAAAAGCGTTATCACAACCAGGATGAAGAATCAACGTGGTTTACACACGGGCTGGACAGAATGTAAACACACCGTTAAGAACAAAGTTATTGAAATACATTTGCTTATTTTGCAGTGTGTGCAGGTATCTTAAGATAAAAGCAAAAATCCTAGAATACGTCTGAAATCGGTGTCAAAATTTCACGTTGAGTGAGGCATAACCGTGTACAATTGATGCAGTAGATACCGAATTTTTTAACAAGAAATCTGGCTTATTAAATAATGCAAGTCCGGTGTATTTCACATTGCCATAAGCAGCATAAAAATCTGTCTTGTATGCACTATTTGAAATTCTTAAGAAAAATATTTAATTAATATTAATATTAATAATAATTTTAATACTAATTTTTAATAAGTTATTTGAAATAAAGCACCACTTACCGTCGTGTATATATCCATTAAAGTTAAAAGGGGGACCCAACAAAGTCACGTGATCCTGCACCATGTATTAGCATCGGCTGATTGAACTCGATGTTATAGACATATGTAAGAAAAAAAATCATGTTTTTTTTGGCTTTTTCATGAAGAACTTTGAGCTCACAATAGCTCGTTGCAGTTAAAAAGAACTATTTCTTAAGCAAGAACATATGGCTGTGACACACAAATTAATAACTGAGTTTTGTTATCAATCAAATTTATATATTTGGTAGTAATTGATATTATACAAGTGCTCCTGAAGTGATTTACATCCAAAAGCGGGAATGCATTAATCACAGCTTTTTGTTTCCTTACTATAATCACTTAATTATTTATCGGTAAACCGATGTCAATTAGAGATATACATACCTACTTATCCGGAAAACGCAAACGTTACGGTAAAGTTACTTCCCACATTCACATGCCAGTCTGCATGACCGTTACCAGTTGGTAAAACAAATGCGTGGAGTGATTCCTGATTAACTCAACTAGGTTGAATTCTGATTTAAAAAAATACAAGTATCCAAATGTTTAGAGTAATCAACTATTGGGGACAATCTGGGTGTCCGACAATTTTGGATATACAAACAAGTAATAATGTTTGCTCAATGAGAGTGTGTCCCAAAACTTCGAGTATCAGAAAAGTTAGAGTAATTACAGTATTGTGATATTCGGACTCTGGACAACGTGGATACACATATTTGTATAGGTCCCTGTGGACACTTATCTACGATTTCTGAATGTTGCCAATGTAATGTCTTTCGGATGACCTCTGATTTGAAAATAAGTAAACACGACACTAGGATACAAATTACCAACCAAAACCAAAGGTCGTGTATCGAACTTCAATATGATCAGACAGTATGCCTTAACGAGCAATTAATATATCGAACTACTATGCTAAGAGATAATCAACTCTTTTTGACCCCCAATCCTTAAAGTTAACTTACATGCTTGATTACATTTTAATAAGTATACAGTCAATCGCAGCGGAAGAGTATGTCTATACATATTTGTAGTTATAAAAAGTATTTTTCTAGTTATAAAAAGTCTAGGCAGCATTATTGGTTTTTAGACTCGATTCGAAAAGGTTGTAATGATATATTCGCAAACTCAACGGGATGTATGCATCAGTTTTAATAGCTATTCACTTAGAATTAGATAGCACCTTCCTTAATCCTTTGTTCTTTTGGGTTGATAAATTGACAGGAAAAGGATGGCGTAAGGTGACAACTTTAACGGGAACGGATTCAGCGGTTTCCTTCTAATTCTTTCGTGTGTAAATTGGATTTGGTTGTTATTCTTGTTTGTGTCAGAAAATTTTATCCTGATTCTTTTAACTTTTTACACTCTTTAATTAATACATACGACAAAAGGTTCAACAAAGACAAACCAGCTATAGATATGTACTGATTTTTTTATCATAGGCATTGAATATTAATGACAACTGACACAAAATAATCAAAGAGTGTCATTTAATTTGGAGTAGTGACCAATCCTTTTAAGGAGAGAAATGGTTAAAAGTTTCCACCAATTTGTTAAAAAATATATATTCTATGCTTAACTCACTATTTGATATGTGTTTGTTTAATAAGTTGCATTTTGTTTGCATTAATTGTCATATTTATTATGTCGATATAGCGTACACTGGCCCATTCATTAAAGACAGATATTTCCGCTTCAATACGTAAAAGTTCCAGAGTCACACTTACATCATGTGACTAAACGCTCCCTTAAATAAAGATGATATGAATTTGAACGATTTTATCGTGAGATTGCACCGGTTGATCACATTCACAATTTTAAATCAAAATCTTTACTCATAACTGAAATATTCAAGCTTGAAAGTGTTGCGTTAGAAAAGTCTGACTCTTCGTGTATTAGGACAGGCCTTTGTAGAAGAATGGCGCAGCAATCAGCATTGTTTTATTCTTAACTACGTGACTTCAATGAGAGAGAGAGAGAGAGAGAGAGAGAGAGAGAGAGAGAGAGAGAGAGAGAGAGGAGAGAGAGAGAGAGAGAGAGAGAGAGAGAGAGAGAGAGAGAGAGAGAGAGAGAGAGAGAGAGAGAGAGAGAGAGAGAGAGTGAGAGATGTGTACAAGTTGTTAGAGTCATGGGGACACAAACAAGTTATTAGCCACTCGAATTTATGATATTTGTGACTTTTCACATTGTTATTATTTTACAAATAACACTTTTGTGAATCTGACGTTTGAAGTAATGTTTTTAATTTGTTGATTTAAATATTTTTGTTTATCAATTTCAATTAAATTTATAGTAATGATCAGATATGTGTTGAATTATTCTTGGTCTTAATTTCAATAAATAAAAAGTTTACAAGTAAGGAAGCTATATTGATTTGAAAACATGTTGCGTTAGGAAAGTCTAAAGGTGCGGAATGTAATATATATGCGTGTATTAAAACAGCTGGAATTGAACAATTAACATTAGCAATAAACGACATTTTTTTAATACATTATCTTAACAATTAGTCAGATGTTTGCATAACCACCTATTGATGATGACTCCCGTTTGTTCCAAAAGTGTGTATCAGTCGTGTGGCTTGTGTTATCAGGTTTCACACGAGAGGCGAACACAAAAACATAAAGCCACGGATCTGTCTCGGCACAACACCCTATGGTCTGACCAGTCAACGCTACTTGTGGTATTAAGAGAGATGAAGTACCAACTTAAACGAGTTTTTAAGTTCAATTATTTTTAAAGTAAAACCATTGATAACTTTTCACCTTCGGACAATGCCATTTTGGTTCAGCAGTATTGTACCAGGCGAACACATAACTGCCCGTTGCTTAGCGGCTAGACTCTTGCAAGACAACATGAGGGCAAATATCACAGACATTATCAAATTAATTAGTACATGAAATCCGATATAAACACAAAATATGCGTACGGAATTTATAGACTCTTTTTCGCGGATTGTTGTGCATGTTAAACCAATTCTCTGTACATGAAGGTCAGCCCATGCCTACACTCCTTGTAGAATTAACAATTCCAAACTGGAAGACAATTGCTCCATAGCGTACTGTTAATATCCTCATTCATAGCAATCAATGAGTGTTCTTTAATACAGAATATATCTCCGTCGAGGGAGCAACATCAGCTGTTATTGTCAAGCGACTACGTCTTGTAACGCCATGAGACATTTCGTTAACGTTTGATCATACTATTTGGTGAATGATCATCTTCGAAAATCAATATTTTTAAATTCAAACTAAACAAATATATATATAACGGTACATTTTGTTATTCGAAAATTCCCATGTTCTTTAAAGTACATATTGTATATAAAAGCATTCAATGAAATGAACACTCAACAAAATTGCATTCACTCACAACATAATAATGTCCTTCCCCACGGAAGAAAATTCTCCCGAAATACTTACACATCGTACCACAAAACATTTAAATCAACCCACAATACATTGACATCGACCTACCATGATATAAAATCAACCCAAATACAATCAAATCAACGCAAAGTCCAATAAAATCAACCTACAATTAATTGACATCCACTGACCATGCAATGCCTTCAACTGATGGTTTGTTCATAGGCATGTTATGTTAGTGAAAACTGATATACGAGTAATTATAGTAAGAGTGAAGACATAGTTCACAAATACCAAATTATTTTGTGTTAAAAAAATAATATCTGCTACACTTTGCTAACTATTTTTTATGATGTTGTTTGTTGTTGTTGTTTTTCTTATATTATAGGTATTTTGTGTTTGAGTGTTTGATTCCCTTTCCATATATTTTAGTATTTCAATGTAACTTACAATACAGCTTATATATAAAATGATTTTCGATCGCTTCAAACGTATATATCTGTGCCTTCTTTTATGACTTATCACGCGATAGGCGTGATGCGATATAGCGCAACCCACAAGATTGAAACATACTCCTTGCACAAATAACTATCGTAATATTACTTTAACTTGATACACTCACAACCTCTTTTTTTTTACAAATGTCGACCTTGTTTATTGTGATACAGATCGGTAAACTGCTCTTTGTAAGACGACATAATATTCCGAACAAAGTTGTCCGGCTAGTAGGGTCATACAAGTATCGGCAAGCATAATTTGGATTTTTTTCTTTTTGACTTGTACTTCAAAGATTTATTATGCCTGTGTTTTGTTAAGGTTTTGAACAAGTATATGATACAATGTAGCTTATTTTAGCATTGTGTTGGAATGTAATAATATTTCATAAGTATAATTATTCAACTGTTAAATAAAATATAATAAACTAAAATAATGTTCGGTCATTCGTGATAACAAACTGTCTTTCATAAATACATATTTTGAAATGTGAAACAAACTCACTTTAAAAATAATTAAAATACTAATAAAAAATATTAAAAACTGATTGTAACTAAACCAAAAATAATTATCGGAAAATATCTGTAAGGTTTAGTAAAATACTACAGATCGTTAATCGTTATGTAATGTCAATATTTAATCGAGATATTAATTCCGGACTGAATCCCATAATTTTGTTTTGAGCGAATTGTCACACCTAAATATAAACATACACATTTAACAATTATTACCACGATGTTTGAAATGGCAAAGCAAAAATATATGTTACTTATGTCCCCCACAGACAAAGTCAATAGGAGGTACTTCAAAATAAACAGCCGCTTATTCAATGTAAAGTACGGTCTACGTTATACTACACGTTCATCCTTAAAAACATAAAGCTTCGGAACTGTCAGTGAACAGCACTGCGTGTTCAAACCAGTTCACGGCTACTTATGGTATAAAGAGAGTAAAGTACCGACCAAAAACGACGTGTGATTTTTAAATCAGTTTGTGAATCCAAAATACTAATAATCAATAACCGTCGTTCACTGCGATTTGAGTTAAGCAGTAATAAACCAGGCTGTCAGTTGTTCAGCGACTAGACTATTGCAAGACAATAAGAGGGAAAATAATCTGAGACATAATCAAATAACGTGTTACATTAATTCCGATATAAACACAAACTATAAATATTCATCGCTTAATATTACCAAAATGCCGTGAATGTTAAAAAATCGATTCGTCAAAAGAAACCAAGCCCTATTTACTCTATTGCCAAGACATAAATATGAGACGCGCTCTTAGAAAGCAGAGAGGGGTTAATGCATGTGCGGAAAGTGTCGTCACAGGCTTATCAGGATAGAGACTTTCCCGTGCCTTTGCTAATATGGGAAGCCGATGCAGTTAATTTATTTTTTACAGACCGAGGCTTATTTATATGTCTTTGTATTAGAGTGAAATAAGTTGCTTTTACGTCGAATTGTTGTGGATATATTCGCTCCGACAATCCTTGTGGAATTACAGTTTCATTCATGGAAGCCGGAGAAGTGTTTGTGCAATACAATTGCCCCATGACGTGTTTTCATATCCCATTCATAAAAAAACAAGGAAATTCCTTTAAAAGAAATAAATAGCCATCGAGGGAGCTAGAATAAGCTGTTCATTTCAAACAGAAAACGATTCACACTGCCGATGAAACATGTCCTTCACGTTTGATAAAACAATTTGGTTTAGCTTGATTGCTTTTAAAGTACTTCCTTCTCTTTTTTTAAACGCTCGCGAGTCCGTTTCCTGTGCCTAGAACCAGTACTTGGTGTCTTTGGGGGAGGTCTACAGAACACTTGGGATCGAACCCGTGACTTCCCGGTCGCTAATTTAAGACATCGACACTCACTACTCAATGAGATCAACTCAGAATATCATTATTCATTAAAGTATTTTTATCGTAATATTGATTATAAATGCGCTAATCACTCATAAAACATAACTAATATTTTTTATTCTATAGCACACACAAACTGTATGAATATCACACACATCTACATCTTAATCAGCAGATGAGTGTCAAAACATTTTTGTAAGTAAAAACGTATTAGCATTTTAATATGTTAGAAGCATGTTCATGTTACAGCTTTTATTCAATAAGTAATGATTGAACATCGACATTTCACGATATTATATGATTTTCACCGCGATACACATTTGGCTATCAATTAACAAGCACATGAAACTTAACCAGAAGTATTTTCCGAGTAAACATGTATACTCACAAGCATCATAAATATGTAATATAAGTGTAAGCGTAAACGCTGAAATAAATGCTGCTGCTTTTGTTGTTGTTGTTTGCGTCGTTGATATAGTTGGTGTTGCTGTTTATTGATCCAAAAGGGGAAAATGGATTAAACTCGCATTTTAAATGAAATATGTGGTGGCATAGCTATAATTTCAATGTGAGCAAAATAATACACCAAATTAAATACACATTTGTCCTTGGGGTAGAACTCTTCGCATGAAGTATTTTATATACGATGACACTATGAAACTCACAAATAATAAGGATTTGATAATGACTTCATAAAAGATTACAGTTTAAATCCACACATCATATTCATTTTAGTCTTTGAAAATTAACAATTATCTACGTACATGTATTTACTATTTATTCGTATGCAATTGTTAAATGAATTTGATAATGGAATACTCGTGCTGACTTATTTAAAGCCGTATCTAACCTGCATTAATTAATGGATCATGTGTGCTGTTTTTTTTCTGTTCCCAATCAATTCAATTAATTGTTAAACATGTTGACTAATTGCTTAAAATGTTTTATATTTATATACATATATAACCTGTAACATAAAGATACACCGGCTGTATCGAGTCTGCATAAATTGGTCATTTTAATCAACATTTTCATGTTAACAGTGTATTTTGTTCACCATATATCTCTATTTTAAGTAAATAAAGGGGAGTAATTGTGTGAGTAAAGTAAAATTAAGAAAAATATTATTACACTTGGATGGGACAAAACGTATATATTAATTATGTTTACCGATTTTTTTTCTCTGAATGAAACATTTACCTGATCTCCCATAATTTATGTTGTTACTTGTCATTTTATTATGAAGAATTATTATAACAGCCTATATAAATAAATTAAAATGCAATCTTGCTTTTTAGCGCGACCTTTGCAGAGTATTTTTTATGAACGCACATTTAATTTGTGTTATCAAAATATACATCAACAATGGTTCAGTTTAATTTCCCATTTTTTTTACGTTTTTCATTCAAATGTGGCGATGTTTTTACTACAACAATGGCCATGCATCCTTTGCAATCATTAAAGTGAAGGCCCTCAATATGTGTAAAATCCCCAATGCCAAGCTAATGACCTCAGTTAGGTATATTATATCCCTGTGATATGAAATACAATTTCGATTTTTGTAATATGCCTCAGCATATTCTACAAGTATCAAGTACCTTTAACATAATGGGTAAACTCTGTTTGAATTGTAGTTTTATACCCATTCATTTCAAATAAAGTATCAGTTGATGCAGTGATGATGACTTTATGTTCATATTTGTTTTGGTCTAACCCAGCAATAACGATGTTAAAAAGTAAGTACATCCGAGTTTTTGTCATGAGAAAGAAAACTGATTGGAAATAATGTGTTCCTAATTAATGCATCGAGTATGCAGTATATTAATTACTTATGTTATTTTGTTAAAATAATTGAGTGTCGAACGTAAGTGCCAATGACAATTACAATGTATGGTAAAATATATTAATTTAACAATAAATGCATTTAATTTATTAAATTTTTTAAAAACAAGCAACAACAAAGTAAGCGCCGAAGCGTCTATTAGTTGCAAAATATGCACTTTTAGGTGCCAAAATAACAACCGGATGTCGAAGTGACTAATGTCCGAACTGCCCAGTTGCTGATGAAAGTAGGATTTTTTCTCTAGTGGTCTGCGTTCGCATAAGGAGCAGGGGGACGAAGGTTTGAGCTGCACATGGGTACGATCTGAAATGGCCGGTTTCCAAACCAGCAGTAAAAGTAGAGGTTTCCATTGCCTTATTGTTAAGTGCCCGGAACGAATGATATGAATCGAAGGTAAAGATGTTCATCAGAAATGTATTATAAGTCAAACTTGCTGACCCTTAATCACGAGGGAAGACACTATATGCTATATGTGTGTTGAGTCGTGGGTAATTTTCGTAAAGTGGTAACACCACAAATATTTTATAAATATAAGACTATGATTCATTATAAACATAATAATTAATCTTTGGTCTTTATATTTGTCGCTTTTTCAAACGTTTTTGTTCTGTAATAATAATTAATAATAATTTATCTTGATAGTGTCAAACTGTCATCTTGAAAATGGTTTCTTGTTGAGCCGTGTATTATGCTTGGCTATTGCAATTTCAAAATGTGCATACCTACAAATAGTCTTAAAACTTACATTGCGAAGGAGTTTAATTTCTTGTGAAAACATGTCAACAGAGGAAGTTGTATGGAAAATATTCATTCGATTTTGTGCTACTTATGAACACTATATATTAACACTTTATAAAAGTAAGGAAATATAGCTCTAATAAATTACAATATATTGACCCGTTGTTGTCGCCGTTTTGATCAGATAAACGATGGTGATTTGGTTAACACTTTTTCCTGTAAGTGCTGCATAATGTGGAAACGTTCTATCACGTAATTATAATAATTTTACGCGATCTCTATAACCACGTTTCTAAAGGAACTCACGGCTCAACGAGAAACTACCACTTTATTTGTATACTTCGTAATACAGTAAGTGTTTCGAAAAAAACAATCTTCATGAAAGACTCAAAGAGTCACGAATTTTACCCTTTCTTTTCACTTTAACTATCTTAACTTCTAAAAATTCATTTACTGTTACCTTTCATCATTCATACAAAAACACAGAACCGTATAAACGATGTAACAACCTAGCAGAGTGCTATTGATAAAATACTAAAACAAATATTACATGGAAAAACAATCTTTGTCCTTGATATGTTTGTTGTTGTCGTTTCGCCTATAGTAAAATATAAAGTTCGGTTATTAAAAAGGGTCCGGTTTCACTTTCTGTGTCCAATCGTAATACTTCGTCCATCTCCGGAGTGTCCGTAAAGAGTGGTTTATTAAATAAAAAGCCAGTTGGGTCCAGAGTGTTTCTGTGTTCAGCTACATGGTCCGATATACTTTAGCCCGGTTCGACTTGCTTCTTGCAAATTAGTGCTGTGTGTCCTATTGGCGGAACAAAGCCGGCGAATTTGATTTTCTTTATATATATTTTTTTCAGTGGGCCTTTTGTTACTTAACATGAGCGGAGGAGTATATGGGGGAGGTAAATAATGGCAAAAATGTAGTGATTAAAGTGTAGTTATTATTTAATAGATTCGTTGTAATTTGTGTCGAAACTATTCGGACAGTTTGTATCCGAATTAAAAGGGCTGTGCAATGTTAAATAAATGAACTCCAACACAATGTTTCCTTAAGGGAATTTATAATACAATAAAGTGCAATGTATCCAAATACCCTAAACAAAACATTATGACCCCCAACAAGCTTTTCCTTACAGGAATTTCAATAGACGTAGAATCCTGCGTTTTGACGCGAGCAAATTAAAAATGACTCGTTTTTGACGCAACCCTTTTTTCTGCCGTGCGTCATTTTGATGCATCGAAAATTTGACCCGTGCGTCAGTCAGTTAACATCTCAAGTTCCATGGTAATAAATCCCACTGTGCTCCTAATTGAAATTAATGTTTCAGTATTTGAAACTCGGTCTATAATCGAGGGAATACCCCGGGCGTTGTTTATCTTATCATCTCCAATACACATGTCACCTTCTAAATAGTGCATGCGCACTAACTGGGTAATTATCAGCAGCGATTACACGATAATTGATTGACCAGTGATTTTTTCTGCTTTAATTTGTTACAGCCTGTGCCATTTGAATTGGGAAAATTAGCCCGATTAACCGTGGAATTGGGAAAAATAGCGCGATAAACCATGAAATTGGGAAAAAATTAAGCATTATAAATAGGATTATAAGTAACAGAATTCATGTTGTTTTTAAGTGCAAGTTCAGGGAGTTTTCTAGAAAAGGAGTCTGGTCAAATTGGGATTTTTTTAATCAATAAAAGTGGCAAGTTTGGGAATGATTTATGGACAAAAATGACTAAATTCAAGTTATAAATTTTGTAGGATGTTTAAAAAATTAAGTTGAGACCTAGATTTAAGAAATCATAATTAAGTTATTAGAGACTTCTTTCTAAAAAAAAAAAAAAAAAAAAAAAAATGTTTTTTTTTTGGAAGTTGGGCTTTTATTGGGAAATTTTGGTCAGATTTTTGGGAAAAAACATGTGTTTTTACGATTGGGAAGCAGCCGAAAATCGGCTGTAATTTTGAGCAAAAAAAATCACTGTTGACCATCCCATAATTGCAGGTTTTTTGCAGACTTGCAGACGGCACAGTTAAAGTAAGTCGGCAAAAGTAATTAAAGAAAAAACAAAATTGATCTAAGGTCTATTAATTACCTAGATCCACTAGTAAGTCCAGCTAGTTTGTCAGTTTGTTAATCCACCAATAATAACGTGTAACACCCATCTTATATAAACTGGAATCAAAGTTCATTTTTTATACTAACATATTTCATACATTTGTAATATTCGGATAAACAGTAATAGATATACTAGATGTTCCATGCATTTTAGTTGTGTTTTGTCAGGGATGGTGATAATATAATGACGATAAATATGTGATGAAAAGGTGCTACCGGTACATATCTTAAATTACTTAAGTGTGTTAAAAGACTTAAATGTTTTAAAAGGAGTAGATTTTAATGTACCAATTCATTAAAATAAGTTGTGTTTTATCATGGTATTGTTATTTAATAAAGCAATATAACTTTTTAAGATCTTATGTTACTCTTAGAGCATATTTTTATCTAAAAAAATGAATAATACAGACAAAAACACAATTAACGCGCTTCAAAATTGACCCCAGCATTTTTCAATTTGACTCCTCAAAATTTCAGTCCAGGGGTCATTGACTCCTGGTTTTTAAAATCTATTGAAATCCCTGCCTTACAGGGGATTGAACCCACAACATCATACATGCCAGAATTTTTTAGGTCCAAAGCGGGACATTCCATAAAAAATTGTCGGGACATTTGACCAAAAAGCAGGACACCTAAAACGATCTATCATTCCACCTTTACTGTAGTCAGTATAGTACTAACAAAAACTCTTGATACTTTTATTCAAGACATAAAACATCTGATATGAAGCATGAAATCTAAAACATAACAATAACAGTTTTATCAAATAAGACAACAGCAAACAATGAAGAAAATATTCATCTTTTTAGAGTACAAAATCTGGAACATCACGACAACAATACTCATTATATAACTTTCAATGCCAAACATTAACGCAGGGGTGGCTATCCAGTACACCGAAAGTACCGGTTACAGTAAACTATGTACTGAACAGTTACATCAGCTTGACACGAAATGCGCGGCCGTACACATTTCCGAGGTAGGTTTTTGATGGAAGCAAACCGTCTTTGTGTTCATTTTAACTGCCAACAACGCCTCAACCGTTCTATGGCCCAGATTTTCCCTTTCTTCTTTCTGAATTTTTTTTCAGTGCGCTGAAACAATGTTCTGGATCGGCGTTTGAGTGAGGGATTTACAGCGCAGTTTGTTACTTGTCAATTGTCGTGGCTTAATTGGAGTAGTTTCAAACTGTCATGCATAGCACCTCGTTGTTTTTAGCTTAATTGGAGTAGGGTCAAACTGTCCTGCATAGCACCTCGTTGTTTTTATTACAATTACACCCAATTACACTAGACAGGATGGGTATCACTTATTGGACTGTTTGTTGTGATTTTGGTATATTGCCCATTCGGATTATCCCGCTATTTTGGAACTAAACATTGAATGTAAAAGACTCATAAATGACTTATAGTTAATTTTTCAAAAAAAATATTTTGTAAACCATTTCAAACAAAGACAAAAACAAACACATTTTCAACATTTATTTCATTATAATACAACTATCGATAGCAATAAGCGACCACTATCTTGAAGACCACCATGGTGTGAATGCCTGATAAAATCAATAATTAGCCGATAAATCGCTGATAAGGTGTCATAAACAACACTGGTACACACGAGAAAGTAGAATCGGATTGTTAATTGGGGGTAATAAAGGGATTAGCAGTGGTAAGTGTTACCGAAACAGAGCTTGAATAGCGAATTTTATTGGGAACCTATAGACCTTACATCATTTTTTACGAATGTCGGGACAAATCATCTCATATCGGGACGCCGGGACAAAGGGCCCAAAAGGGGGACTGTCCCGCTGAGATCAGGACGTCTGGCATGTATGCACAACATACTGAGTGGAATTCAGACACTAACTGCATACAGGTTTTTGTCCATAATTAATGACTAAAATTTGTTCACTAGATTGCTGGCTTTTTGCTGCCCTGTTTACGCTTACCTGGGACCCTTCACTCCTGGAGATTTACAACCTGATAATCTGATAAGGTCATATAACCTTGCACAGAATGCCCTGATTAATTAAGAACTATATCACACCACACTAACATTGGCTTTGTAATAAATTGTATTGCTATTTTTTGTAATAATAAGCGTAAATGATCTTCACCCTGAATTGGTCTTCAAGTTGGAAAGCCATATACATGTAATGCAATATCAATAATCTGTAAAATATGTTGTGACAGAAATAAAGTATTTTATTGAAAAATAAATGTTATAAACTATGTGAATTAATATTGGAGCAGTCATAAAAATTATTTTAATGAATTTACCATGTTAGTTCAAGTATACATGTTTACATGTAGTTCAGTAAATATGTGTGGAATACACAAATGTAAGTGGTAAATTGACAAGTGAAATAAACGTACAAATAGCCTTTCAGCCTTATAAAACAGAGGCCTATTAAAGGCTGCTTCCCAGGTGAAAATTTCTTTAAAATCATGCATTTTTCCAAATATCCTAACTTACACCAGCTTTTTCATTTCCCAAAGTAGTAATTGTGTCGAGAATTCTTCCCAAAATGAGCAATTTATTCCCAAAATCCATAGGCTAGGGCCTTTTCCCAATGAAGAGAGGAAAACCCCTGGCGTTGAAAAATGTATATAACTGAACACTCAGTAAATGTTTGAATTTTGAAAAATATCTGATGTTCAGCACTTTCTTACTTACAAATCAATACACATACAACATCAGGCTGAATACAGGAGGACAGCAAAACCTGAGACTTGAACAAAGTATGGTTACACGCAGTCATCACATTACATAAAAGCTTACAATAATGGAACACTATACTGGTTTCAGCATGGCTTTTGGACAAACAGTGTAACATCATCATACTTTCAGAGTTATGTCAGATTTCTTGCAATAAATTTAAATTAAGGTAAAATGGTTGGGTATGAATGATACACTTGTTGCAACAAAAGGTATTGTCTGTTAATTGCCATATGTATGTATGTTTGATATAAATAATATATATTTAAAAAATATCTGATGAACTTTAAACAACGTTTGTAAATAAATGTAATATTAAAAATTATATGGTAAATAGCCTTCATTAAAATTAATGACTGTACGCATTGCATTGAGGCTTTGGTGATGCTGATAATGATGAATAAAAATGATGATGTTATTAATTATTTAATTATTCCTAATGATTGTGCATCGGAAATACTTTTTTATTGCACAGGAAACAGTTTAATTGTAAAAACATGTACCAAGAAACTGTTCTTTGTACGTTCCAGTGATCTTGTTGTTATTCTTTCCCTCAAATGAACAGATTAGACACTGTAGGTTGACATCCAATAGCAACAGTGTATTTAAACCTTAATTAAAACAACTTTCTGTTGATGATTCATATTCATGAATATATATCTTAACAAGATAGTTTAATGTGTATTATAATTGACATGTCATAAGTCAATTGTATATACATTAACTGATGAACAGGTGTATTGTTAGAACCATGCATGTCAGTGTATTACCTGAGCTCTTAATTCATGTCATTTTGTTTCCAGTGGCTGTTCAGTCTAGTACCAGCAGAGCTGATAAAATCACACAGGAAATAGCACACTTTATAGCAAGAATCCATTTTTTTGTATTAGGTGAAAAACCATATTGTTTCCAGCTTATTATCAGTATGGCCTTTAAAAAAGCTTTTTCGGAAGGGAATAACGAAAATATGTACAAACTTGGACTATAATGCTTGTTTTCAGATGAGGTGGGTGCTATTGTGTTGGATTTTGGTGGCTACTCAATAAGAGCTGGTTATGCAGGGGAAGATACGCCAAAGGTATGTATACTCCACAGTTTCTGGTCAAAAGGCATTCTTAAGTCATTATGTACAGTATTTCCGAGGATATAAGAGGCACCGCAGGCCTCGACACGAACAGTGTCCCGAGACCCCCAAATTTTGGTGAGGAACACCAGTTTTTTCCAGGATTTTACTCTAATTTTAATAGGCAAGGTTCCCAGTGGACACCAATCTGTGGAAGTTAGTGTCAAGCCCTGCACCAGAATATGAGTTGCATTTTCTAATTTCTACCGTATTAAAATGGTGTCCTTAAATAAAATGCATGGGAATAAAACCTTACATAATTTTTCATGAAATGTTCTGAAGTGTGTGCATTCACTCATGTAAATCCATGAAATGTTGAATCTTCTCTTATGTTTTAATTCAGATCAAATCTGCCTTTGTGTAATGTTATGCATCTTCAATGTTTGTTAACATTTGTCATCTCATAAAGGAAGATTATCTTTCACTGTAAAGACATACCCGTATCTAAATTTGATCTTGTAAGATTGAACAAAAGGTATTTGAATATTAAGGTATTAACTTTTTATGTCCCCCACTAAAGTAGTGGGGGACATATTGTTTTTGCCCTGTCTGTTGGTTGGTTGGTCTGTCTGTCTGTTTGCGCCAACTTTAACATTTGCAATAACTTTTGCAATATTGAAGATAGAAACTTGATATTTGGCATGCATATGTATATCATGGAGCTGCACATTTTGAGTGGTGAAAGCTCAAGGTCAAGGTCATCCTTCAAGGTCAAAGGTCAAATATATGGGTCAAAATCGCTAATTTAATGTACGCTTTTGCAGTATTTCAATATTTAAGATAGCAACTTGATATTTGGCATGCATGTGTATCTCATGGAGCTGCACATTTTGAGTGGTGAAAGGTCAAGGACATCCTTCAAGGTCAGAGGTCAAATATATGTTACCAAAATCGCTCATTTTATGAGTGCTTTTGCAATATTGAAGATAGCAACTTGATATTTGGCATACATGTGTATCTCATGGAGCTGCACATTTTGAGTGGTGAAAGGTCAAGGTCATTCTTCAAGGTCAGAGGTCAAATATATGTGGCCCAAATCGCTTATTTTATGAATACTTTTGCAATATTGAAGATAGCAACTTGATATTTGGCATGCATGTGTATCTCATGGAGCTGCACATTTTGAGTGGTGAAAGGTCAAGGTCAAGGTCATCCTTCAAGTTCAAATATATGGGTCAAAATTGCTCATGTAATGTCACTTCTGCAATATTGAAGCTAGCAATTTTATATTTGAAATGCATGTGTATCTCATGGAGCTGCACATTTTGAGTGGTGAAGGGTCAAGGTCAAGGTCATCCTACAAGGTCAAACGTCATATAGGGGGACATTGTGTTTCACAAACGCATCTTGTTCATTTTGCATATGCAAACTACTGTTAAACCATTTACTTTTGTGTGGTACAATTTTTTTTCGCGTATTTCATTGGTCCGCTGAACCACAAATTCTAGTGCCAATGATTATTTCAGTCGTAGAATGAGCCTTTGCAGGGTCAGGCAATCCTGCTTTAGTAAAAAAAAGTGTCCAACTGTTCCTGTTTTCAACCATTTTGAAAAAGTTATTGTTTGATTAAGATATACTAGTTAATACAGTATGTTGTTTTCTTGATAAGTGTTTAGGTAATAATACTTTTTAAATCAAGTACGGTATTTAAACGGTACATCCCTGGGGGATTCACCAATTGTTTTCTTTTACGTGACATCGTCAAATTAACAGTTTGCAGATTTATCACATATGTCAATTAGTGCCAATTAATGTTAAAAGAGAAATAACGTTTTTCACACATGTGTTTGGGGACCTTATTACTCAATTGTTACTACTAGGGGACCGGTTGCGCTGAGAATTTTAAATATTGTGACTGTCAAAACAACATTGATGGCAATTAGCGAGCGGGGACCCACAAAGGCGCCGCTTTATGGCTCTATAATCTACAATTATCGGCATCACTTGCATGCTTCAGTGCACATTAACCGCAAGTCTTGCTGCCAACACAGATTAGCAGATTATGCCTTGTTATTACTCTGGTTGTTTTAATAAAAGTTTCATTATGACGACGGTCAGTCTGTCCCTAAAATTTGAAATCCACGAAATTACGTATCAACGAATTAGCTGTTTTTTACTTGAAATCCACGAAATTACGTGTCAACAAATTAGTTGTTTTAAGATCGACTATTATATATGAAATATATATAGTGAAGCTATCCTACTCACCCCGGCGTTAGCGTTCCCGTTCCCGTTAGCGTGCAAATGTTAAAGTTTGCGTACCACCCCAAATATTTTTATTGTCCCTTGACATATTGCTTTCATATTTTGCATACTTCTTAACCAACATGACCCCAACCTATAAACAAGAGCAGACAACTGTATCAAGCATTTTGTAAGAATTATGGCCCTTATTTGTCTTTGTAGCTTTGAATATTTTGTTAAATTTTGTGTTAACATCCACTTTACTTCTAAAGTATCAAGGCTATTGCTTTCAAACTTCAAATACTTTCTTACTGTCGTGATGTAACTGTACCTTACAAGTTTAATTTGACCTTGACCTTTGAATGACCTTGACCCTCAATTTCAAATGAATAAATTCTGCTTAAATTGCCATAACTTCTTTATTTAACATCAGATTTGATTCATACTTTGACAAAACAACACTTGCCTGACATACCACAATGGACTCCACCCAAACTATCCCCCACGCCCCACCCCAGAATCCCCCTTCCCCCCCAAAAAATATATGTTTTTTTTTTTTTTTTACTTTTTTTGAAAGATCAATGACCACACACCCACATTATACCCCCGTCTCCATGATAGCTTACGTTATACTGTCAAGCACTCGAATAGTCGAGCATGCTGTCCTCTGACAGCTCTTGTTTATTAAACCACACAATTGCATACTGAAGAATTTCTTTAAGTTTACAATATATATAATTATTAATGCTTTATAAAAAATTATTTATGTATTAATATGTGGCATGGTTACAATACACTTGGCACCTTGTAAATTTTGGTATTGAGTTGCATTCACTTTTGTTAATCCTTTTTGAAAATCGTAGCAGTCATCTCAATAGGTAAATTAATAGACCTGCTGAGTTTGTTTTCAAAAGTGCCTTCTCTTAACACAGTAATTTGCGTATTTCCAGTTAAATTAACCAGTTCACAATAAAATAACTGTTTCAATTATTCTCTGAATGACCAGTGATAGCAGATGTATTTCATGCACAGATAGGTGGCAAGTTTGCAACCCCCCAAATTAGACAATGAAATCGACACTAAAAGCAATAATATCAAGGATGTCATACTGTCATCTGCTTAATAAATGCTTGAGAGAGAGAGAAGGAAGAACAAGCCATGGATGACAACCAAAATCATGGACCAATGTGGCAAAAGAAGCGAGCATAGGCATGAGAATAACACCAACCTGGATTCTAGGGCAAATTACCGGAACACAGGGAGGTAAGTAAGAAAATGAAAGAGCTTTGGAGGAGTAGATTAAGGATCGATGTATCATCATCGATAAAGAGATGACAGCAGGCAGCAGTAAGAAGGCCTACAAGATCCTCACGAAGGCCAGTCAGCCCAGGCCACTGTTATATTAGATGCTGACGGGAATCGCCTGACCAATATTGCCACAGTCCTTAACAGATGGGTTGAATACTGCAGTGACCTGTACAACTTTCTGCTTCAAACGTATTCTAGTCTCCTTCAGAAGGATCTCAGACCAAAAGCGGACAACCAAAGTGTGCCCATACTTGAGGCAGAGGTGGAGGAGGCAGTGTGTTGTCTTTAAGGGGCCTATTCACGTTTTGGTAAATTGACAAAATGAAAAAAAAATGTTTCAGATTGGCAAATTTTCATTGTAGTTATAATATTTGTGAGGAAACAGTAATACAAAAATGTACTGAACATTTACCATGCTCTAAAATATCTATTGTATGCATCTTTTGATGATTTAAAAACCTGAAAATTATAAAGCGTTGCAACAAGAAACGATTGAATAATTTGGAAAGTTCTGTTGTTGTTGTTGTTATATTTTGTGACACTACGAGGATTGCTTATATAAGTAATATAAAGTATAAAATACATCATTCATTGTATGGGCACGGATGTGTTTGACTTTTACTCAAAGGGTTAGTGGTTTGAGCCCAGTTGAGGGTTACTTTTTTTTTCTTTCTTTAATTTTATTAGCTAGGCTGTTTTCAGAGAAAACCAGAGGTATTGTCATAGCCAGCTCGTCCTGTCCGCCAGCTGTGTCAAGGTTTGTTAAGGTTTTTAACAGTGGCTCTAAAATCAAACTCCTTCCATCTACAACTTTGAAACTTCATATGAAGATGCACCTTGATGAGTTCTACACGCCACACCCATTTTTAGGTCAAAGGTCAAGGTCACTGCTTTCGCAGCCGAGCATGGCACCCGTTATGCGGTGCTCTTGCTCTTGTTTGTTACTGTGGCTTTTTAGATCCAATGTTTAAATTTATCACTAAAGCATTTCATGAAAAACTTCAATACACGCCAACATCTTTTTAAAGGTCCCTTTTAGGCAGGAAAACGTCTGGGAGTGGATAATAACCCTTCCTAGCTGATTAAGCATGAAGGAATGGCAACGACATTAGCATTGATGGCACTATGCCAAATGATCTGGGAGAAGAAAAAGTGGCGTAAGGAGTTGACCCAGTCACTGTTCATACCCCTACTGAAAAAGGGCAACATCAAGTTGTGCGAGAATAACCTCACCATCAGTCATCCTAGCAAAGTCATGCCGTGCATCATCCTTAATTGATTGAAAAGTAAGGCAATGGAACTGCTGGCTGAAGAGCAGGCTGGATTCAGAGCAGGGTGGAGCACAGTGGAACAGATCTTTAACTGCAGAATCATCATTGGAAAACACCTGCGACACCAACGAGACCTCTTCCACATCTTCGTTGACTTTAAAATAGCTCTCCACCACGTGTGGCACAATGACCTATGGCATGTTATGAAAGTATTTAAAATTGACAAAGGAAAGGTGCAAGTCATTCAAGAACTCTACGGAAACACCACCAGTGCAGTACTTCTCAACAAACAGCATGGGGACTTCTTCAGGACATCATGGGGCGTCTGTCAGGGATGTCTTCTCTCTCCCATCCTGTTCAACCTTTTCCATGAGTAGATAATGCAGGAGAATCTCCATGACCACCACACCTCTATCTCCATCTGTTGAAGACCTATCTCCAACTTCAGTTTTGCAGATGATGTTGATCTCATGGGTGGCACCAGCAGTGATCTTGAAAATCTCACCAACAGACTTCATGAAAGAGAAAAAGCAAATGGAATGTCAGTCATCACAGACAAGTCAAAGATCATGGTGAACAGAACAACGAATACCAGTACAGACATCACCATGAACGGCGAGAAGCTAGAACAAGTGACCATCTTAAAGTACTTGGGTGCAACCCTGTCCAAGGATGGTACAAGTGCAGTTGAAGTCCAAATAAGAAATGCCATGGCGATGGACGGACTGAGCAGGTTTAGGACAAGCAGTTCCATCAGCTACCAAAACAAGTACAGGCTCTACAAGTACACCGTAGTCTCCATTCTTCTCTATGGCTGCGAGACATGGATGCTTCATGTAGACACAGAACACAGGATACAGGCGTTTGAACATAAATGTCTCCAAAGACTGCTCCGCATCTCCTATACACAGCACAAGACCCTACTGGTGACGGTCAAATTACAAAAGCTGGCTTAGTTTGGACACGTCACCAAGCACGACTCTGTCTGCAAGATTGTTCTCTAGGGCACACAAGAGGGAGGTCAAAATCGAGGCCGTCAGAAGAAAAACTGGATGAATAGTTTAAAAAAATGGACATCCCTTTCCATGGATGAATTACTCTCGGCAGTAAAAGCTTAAGCTGGAATTTGTTAACATCCTTTGAACATTAACATTGCAAAGTGATGCTAATTGAAGAAAAGAACAAAACATTTACAGTTGTTAGCACTGGCACATTGACCTAGGCAACCAAAACCTTTGTCTTGCAATAAAAAAATTACATTCAATCAAACAGATGGAGAATGAAATTGAAACATTTCTTTGACATGTACAAACTCTATAATTTATCGAAGATCTGATACACTAAATTGATATGCAAATTCTATAGGTAACAGGATTAAAGCCTCTTCACAAGAACAGTGTGTAAACATTACATAAGCTCAAGAATTTGCTGTTGTTTCTAATGAAATCTATAAGTGTTTTTTTATGACCAATCCGAACAGGGAATTTAAATTGACCATGCAGTAATCAAGCACAGTAACCAGGGTTAAGGATCTTGTGACTTTGTGGGGTTCCCCCTTTTAACTTTAATTGATGTTAACACGACGGTAAATGGCACATAATTTCAAATAACTTGTTAATACATTTTGTTTAAGAATTTCAACGAGTGCATTAATGATAGATTTGTATGCTGCTTGTGACAATATAAAATACAATAGAATTAATTCATTTGATTAGCCTGTGTTCTTGTTCAAAATTTGATTTGTATGACGCCCTTATGCTTCACGCAATGTGAAATTTTGTCACCGCTTTCAGACGTATTCAAGGATTTATTTTTATACCTTAAGGTATTGTCACAAACTGCATGAAAAACTGTCTTTTTATGCACTAAAGATTTGTGCAAGTGTATTTTAATAATTTGATATATTTGCAAAAATAAAAAAACTTAACAGTGTGATAACATTATGTCCAGTCCGTGTGTAGTAACCCCTTAAACCCCTATTGATTCTGCAACATGGGAACTTTTATGATCCTGCGTCAGAAAAAGGTTGCATGGTAAAAATACCAACCAATTAATTATTTAGAGGCAATTTTTATCATGTTCTGCAATAATTAATTAAGTAAGCAGTTTGCAATTACGACACTTTTGACTCCTCCAAATGAACTGACTTGCATCATTATGATGCAACTGACATTTAATGTTTTTATATTACACATTTTTTATTTAAGCAAGATATATTTGTTATAAAAGTTATAGAAAGCATCATTTTAGAGCAATCAACAAATATTGAAGAAAATAATATCTACACTTCAGATTTTAGACCTCTGAAAATTTCGTTTGACCCCTCAAAATTTCAAGTGCATTTTATGTGACATCTTGTTTTCAAAAGTTAATAAAATCCCTGAGTTTTATAATATCATTTTCACGTGAATCAGATGTAACCACTTCAGTGGTTGTCTCTGGGAAATGTTTTAATGTTTAAATTGAGCCATGCTTTGGGATAACTGGGCCAATTATGTGTGTAAAGTGTTGTCTGAGATTACTCTGTGCAGTCTACACAGGCTTATCAGGGACCCTCTGTGCAGTCTACACAGGCTTATCAGGGACCACACTTTCCCTCTTAATTGGATTTGTGATAAGAAGACACTTGAATAAATCTGAAAAAAAAGAAAGCAGAAAGTGTTGCCTTTGTGCGAACTTCGGTTAAAGCCCAGTTTTCCAAGAACGAGGCTTAAGTGTTTCCACATTTTGCTAGGCTGAGATCCCCTCCAGCGTAGGGGTGTTGGAGGAAGCAGAGGCAGTCATGGAAACAGATGAAATTAAGAAAGATGGTGGCAGGAAGTACTTCATTGACACCAACTCTCTTCGGGTGCCGCGAAAGGGGATGGAAGTTCAGGCTTTTCTGAAGGATGGAATGAGTATAAACCAGTCTTTATACAAATGTGCTGTGGTCTTTTGCTGGAAGCCATGGGCTTCCAGTACTGAGTTTCATTAGAACTAGAAAAATGATGCTACTTTTCTCAAATATTAATGTTTAACATGAACGTGAATACTTGTCTATGGTTGCATTCCTTTTTAGTGGAATTATTTTACATGTTATTTTCAATAGTTTAATTATTGTTAGTACATGTACATGATTGAGGGTTTTAACTTCTGTGATGGGACACCTTACATGTTTGACCAACTTAGATTATTTATTAAGATTTACTTTTAATTTTTCCAAATACATTAAAGAGGAAATTACGTTGTTGTTAAAGTGCTAAGTGATATTATATAAACACAAGCAACGGTCCACATAAATGCACATGTGAATTTTGTACAAATTAACGTTTGATAAAAACTGACAAGTACATTTTAAAATGCCGAAATGTTATTCATGTTGCATTAAAACAATTATTGTTTATGATTATAATTATGCTAATTGCGCAATAAATAAACAAGTATTTGACATATTTCAAGGTATACCTGTAACTACAAGTACTAGGAAAATCGAACATTGACATCAAATCATGTTGATTTTTAAGCACCGGTACAGTACTGCATTAATATGGATCAAATGAAATTGGGAAAATTTTAATTGCGAAATCTTCAGATTTTGAAATATGGGTCTGATTTATTTCTTGGTACATAATTGCATAATCCCATGAAAATGTTATTTTACTTGCCTTTTTGTGGTAATTTTAAGTGCTCATTTTATTTGTTTCCTCGCAGATAACGCCTTTTTGAAACTTAATTGATGCACCATTCGTTCTTTTGGGGAATATGTATGTATTGGGAATTTGGGCATTTTTCTTCTTGTGGGAAAGTTCCTTTTACTGGTACTTTATAAAGAAGAAATAAATCGCTGCATAACCTCATGTTTGTTGCAGTTGACAACTGGGACATCTTTGAGAGTGTCCTTGACTACACGTACAAGCGTCACATCCAGTCTGAGTCCCAGGAACACCCTGTCATGATGTCAGAGGCATCGGTAGGAAACTATTGATCACTGGAAAACAGGGCTTAATGCCTGTGCGTGAAGTGTTGGCCCAGATTGACATGTGCAGTCCCAACATACTAAATACAGGATATTTGTTTGATTTGGTGGAATATCGACTTAATTCACGAGTGATCACAGAAATTATATTTTTTCTTTGATCACAAGTGAATTAAAATCCATGTTTTACTGAATCCAACAAACGTTCTTTTTATTTTATGCTTACAAATGATTATTTTTGCCATTCTGGACAATCTTATTCCCTGTTGGGCACCCTGAAATGTCATTACAGGTATATTTAAGGATAGCCAGTGTGTATGTTGTTATAATCATTCAGTGCAGAGTAGTTGCCTTTTATAAAATTTGGGTTCACAATTGGGAAACCAAAACATATCTAAGAATAGTATTGGTAAAACAATGACAATTACCAATAATTTTTACTGTAAAATTTCACATTTAAACAGTGAATTTTTGGATTTAATTCACTGATATGTACGTATCTATAAACCACTGTAAAGCATAAAATAATAAGGGACAACACTCTCCCTTTTATGTCATTCTTTTGTTTTTCCCCTTTTATGACATTCTTTTGTTTGAATGAAGTCTCCTTTAAGTGACAATCCAGTTAAAACAATTGTCCTTGATTAAAATGTGCTTAATGTACAGGCTAATCTTGGGTGACACTTTACTGACATGCATTAAGCCCTCTTTTTCAAAGTGATGCTTTATTAATTCAGACTGTATTTCTGTGTCTGTTGTTACTTCACAAAAATTATTCTGCATCTTCAATAAGAAAACATCAATCATTTAATATGAAAATAACGATATTTGAACTTTTCCAGGGAAAAAATAATTTTGTTTGCCTGCCGCGAGTAGATTTAGCTTTAGGAAGTCAATTTTAAAAGTAGTCCTCCTTGCAAGTAGATTCAGGTGCATAAAGGGCATCATACACGAAGTCAATTAACAAGAATTGTTATATTGTCTGATTTATTTTTATTTTGTGCATGTACTTCATGCAGCATCAAGGGGTATTAGTCACTAGTGTGACAAGTTTTATTTTTAATATAAAGTGCTTTTAATTAGCTGATTGTGTTATTTGTGTTAACTGTTTAAGTAAATATTTTATTCAATTAAAACTTTATCAGGGAAAACGGACATTAATGCATGTGTGCAGTGTTGTCATAGATAAGCCTGTGCAGTCTGCACAAGCTTTTCAGAGACAACACTTTCCCCTTTCTTTGAACTTTTTGTTTGAAGAAAGTCTACAAACAAACATCCAGTCAAAGCTTAATGTGTTGTCCCTGCTGAAGATTGCACAGGCTAATCTGAGACGACCCTTTACACTCATGCATTATGCCCCGTTTTATCAGAGCAATCTCATATTATATTACATCTCTGGCCTTTTTATTTCAGTGGAACAGCAGAGCCAAGAGGGAAAGACTTACAGAGATCATGTTTGAAAAATACAATGTGCCAGCATTCTTCCTGTGTAAAAATGCAGTTCTGTCAGCGTATCCTTTGAGTAAAACAGTTTAATATTCAAACAATAATATTTTGCATTTTAAAAATGTCGAGATTTTCATGCCCCCGGTAGGGTGGCATATAGCAGTTGAACTGTCCGTCAGTCAGTATGTCAGTATGTGTGTATGTCAGTCCGTCCGTCCGTCTGAAAAAAAAACTTAAACGTTGGCCATAACTTTTGCATTATTGAAGATAGAAACTTGGTATTTGGCATGCATGTGCATCTCACAAAGCTGCACATTTTGAGTGGTGAAAGGTGAAGGTCAAGGTCATCCTTCAAGGTCAAATGTCTAATATATGGCGTCTGTCTGTCCGTCCAAAAACTTTAACATTGGCCATAACTTTTTCAACATTGAAGATAGCAACTTTATATTTGGCATGCATGTGTATCTCATGAAGCTGCATATTTTAAGTGGTGGAAGTTCAAGGTCATCCTTCAAGGTCAAAGGTCAAAAAAAATATATAAAAAATAAATAAAATTTCAAAGCGGCGTTCTCATGAAGCTGCACATTGTAAATGGTGCAAGTTCAAGGTCAAGGTCATCTTTCAAGGTCAAAAATAAAATAAAATTTCAAAGCGGCGTTCTCATGAAGCTGCACATTTTGAGTGGTGGAAGTTCAAGGTCAAGGTCATCTTCAAGGTCTAAGGTTAAAAAAAAAAAGCGGCTTAATAGGGGGCATTGTGTTTCTGACAAACACATCTCTTGTTCTTTATTGTTTTGGTTCTATTGTTTTGAAATAAAACCATTATTTAGTCCCGTACCGGTGAAACTGGAGAGGGACTTATGGTTTGCGCTCTGTAAGTCTGTCAGCCTATCACACTTTTCTGGATCCTGTGATAACTTTGAAAGTTCTTCATATATTT
Organism: Dreissena polymorpha; assembly: GCF_020536995.1. Lineage (NCBI taxonomy): Eukaryota > Metazoa > Mollusca > Bivalvia > Myida > Dreissenidae > Dreissena > Dreissena polymorpha. Next base: position 136,961,345 of record NC_068355.1, on the reverse strand, counting down.
TCATGAAACTTGAAACATGGACATATGGCAACATGGAGATTATGCACATCATTTCATTTTGTTCCTACATCAAGAATTCCTGTTGCTATGGCAACAAATGGACTAGAAATATTGCTGACAATTGTGTATTCTGCGTAGGTAGGGGACTTTTATTGCTTGGCAATAGTCTTGTTCTTTATGAGATGTGTGCAAACAGTGTTTATTTCACATGAGAACCAATTTTGTAAAATTTAATCTGCTCATTCTTGCCATCGTGATTGACAATGATATATTGGATTCACAAAATATTTTCCTCATCCAGAAATTTACTATAAGTGCTGAATATTTTGATTGGCCTACTTTATAAACTGAAAGACTGGAACACTGAGCTTAATGCATGTGCGTAAAGTGTTTCAGATTAGCCTGTGCACTCTACACAGGTAAATCAGGAACAACTCTCTCGGTTCAAAGGAATTTTCCTTCAAAAGTAGGTGTCTTCTTAGTTAAAATCCAGGGTAGGCCAAACAAGTTTTCTCTGATTAGCCTGTCCAGACAGCACAGGCTTTTATGGGACAACACTCCACACACATGCATAAAGACCAGTTTCCCTTGAACAAGACTCAATATAAAGTGATATGACACACTAAATGCAAAGGGATTTGTAAGCAAATCCACAAAAGCAATCACTCTTTAAACACTTTTTACAGCGTTTACAAGTAAGGCCATCAAACTATTCATTGAATTTGTGATTTATGCTTAACATAAACTTAGGTTTGCCAATGGCCGCTCTACCGGTCTTGTAGTGGACAGTGGAGCCACGTACACCACTGCTGTACCAGTCTATGATGGTTACGTCCTGGGTCAGGCCATTGTGAAATCTCCACTAGCAGGGGACTTCATTAGTCTAGAGTGTCGCAAACTTATGGAGGAACTCAACATTGATGTTATACCCCCCTATATGATTGCCTCCAAGGTATGAACCAGGGCCTATGATGTTATACCCCCTATATGATTGCCTCTAAGGTATAAACCAGGGCCTGTGATATTATACCCCCCTAAATGATTACCTCTAAGGTACAATCCAGGGCCTATGCTGTTATAACATGTATATGAATGCCTCTAAGTAATGAACCAGGGCCTATGATGTTATACCCCCCCCTATATGATTGCCTCTAAGGTATGAACCAGGGCCTGTGATGTTGTGCCACCCTATATGATTGCCTCTAAGGTATAAACCAGGGCATATGATGGTATACTCCCCTATATGATTGCCTCTAAGGTATGAACCAGGGCCTGTGATGTTATACTCCCCTATTTGATTGCCTCTAAGGTATAAAACAGGGCCTTTGATGTTTTACCCCCTATATGATTGCTTCTAAGGTATGAGCCGGGGCCTAATGTTATACCCCCCTATATGATTGCATCTAAGATATGAACCATGGCCTATAATGTTACACCCCCTATTTGATTGCCTCTAAGATATGTACCAGGGCCTATGATGTTATACCCCACCCCTATATGATTGCCTCTAAGGTATAAACCAGGGCCATGATGTTATACCCCCCTATATGATTGCCTCTAAGGTATAAACCAGGTCCTGTGATGTTATACCCCCCTATATGATTGCCTTTATGGTATGAACCAGGGCCTATGATGTTTTACCCCCTATATGATTGCCTCTAGGGTACAAACCAGGGTCTATGATGTTATATCCCCTATATGATTGCCTCTAAGGTATGAACCAGGGCCTATGATGTTATGCACCCCTATATGATTGCCTCTAAGGTATAAACCAGGGCCTGTGATTGCCTCTAAGGTATAAACCAGGGCCTGTAATGTTATACCCCCCCCCTATATGATTGCCTCTAAGGTATATACCAGGGCCTATCATGTTATACACCTGTATATGATTGCCTCTATGGTATGAACTGGGCACTGTGATGTGCCCTGTGATGTTATATCCCCCTATATGATTGCCTCTAAGTTATGAACTAGGGCCTATGATTTCTAACCTATTGTATGTAGCACGCTAAGTTGTACCTTAAGGCCAATTAATGACGCCTCTATGTTCAAACTAGGTCTAACACTGAAATGGTTTCTTAATGTTTCCTTACATAGGCCTGCTTTTAATTGGATGTATATTAGTTCATTTTTGTGCAACCATTTGTATAAATTAAAAGATATTGCACAGTTTTTTTTTCATTTAGGGAATGGGGCTGGGTCCATTTGGATTTTGAAAAAATGTTGGGTTTGACTTGAATTGAGAAATTAGTGTATAAGAAAAAGAGTTATATTACATTAACAAAGGTTCTACTTATAGAGGAGGATGGGAGATGCACAAACTGTTGAGATCTTTAAAAAATGTAATCCTTAAATATGGAATGTTTAGGTCCCATTTGGGAAGAATATCTACTGGCCCAAAATTTGAAAGAAAAACAGCACTGTATTGGATACTCTTTGTTGACTCATATTCTGATTATTGTGTTGTTTGTTTTCTATAAATTGAGCCACTTTCTGGGAAAACTTGGCTGAATGCATGTGCATTGTGCATAAGCTATTTATTGATGGCACTAAATGTGCATACTGCATAAGCTATTTATTGATGGCACTTCATGTGCATACTGCATAAGCTATTTATTGATGGCACTAAATGTGCATACTGCATAAGCTATTTAATGATGACACTTCATGTGCATACTGCATAAGCTATTTATTGATGACACTTCATGTGCATACTGCATAAGCTATTTATTGATGACACTTCATGTGCATACTGCATAAGCTATTTATTGATGACACTTCATGTGCATACTGCATAAGCTATTTATTGATGACACTTCATGTGCATACTGCATAAGCTATTTATTAATGACACTTCATGTGCATACTGCATAAGCTATTTATTGATGACACTTCATGTGCATACTGCATAAGCTATTTATTGATGACACTTCATGTGCATACTGCATAAGCTATTTATTGATGACACTTCATGTGCATACTGCATAAGCTATTTATTGATGACACTTCATGTGCATACTGCATAAGCTATTTATTGATGACACTTCATGTGCATACTGCATAAGCTATTTATTGATGACACTTCATGTGCATACTGCATAAGCTATTTATTGATGACACTTCATGTGCATACTGCATAAGCTATTTATTGATGACACTTCATGTGCATACTGCATAAGCTATTTATTGATGACACTTCATGTGCATACTGCATAAGCTATTTATTGATGACACTTGATGTGCATACTGCATAAGCTATTTATTGATGACACTTTCCCCTAGACTGGATTTTTGTTTAAAAGAGACTTCCTTTAAACAAAAAAATTAATTTGACGTGGAAAAAGTGTTGTCCCTGGTTAGCCTGTGGGGACTATACAGGCTTATCTGGGACAACACTTTACACACATGCATTTAGTACAGTTTTTCCAGAATGCAACTCAATTTATAAAACAATAGATCAATACTGGTAGTTATAAGGCATTTGAATCAGTACATACAAAGTAAGATACACAATGTGTGTTGTTAAACAGTCAAAGGTGGGTTATGGTGTCAGCCATTGTCGTTGCGCTTCTGGTACAGCACTAAAGCCCATGGCACCTTAAACATACCTAGATCCTTAAGTTTGTTGATGTATAGCAATGTGCAGTTGGGATTGTACAGAGACACTTGTCAAAGTTGGACAACAACTAATTGTAATTCAATCACTGTTTTCCATAACAACTTTCTTAATTGTCAATATCAAGACGATTTTAAACTTGTACAGCTCATTCATTCAAGTTATCAAATGTATGAAACGTGTGATTATAAAATTAGCAATCCATATAATACATTAAGTTGGATCTATTTGCTCACAATGTACATGTCTAGTGATCAATTCATATAGCAAAAGTCTGATCAGGGGTCACACTCTCAGCCTTAATTAAAGTTCTGGCTTAAAGACAGTCTACTGAACACTACCTTAGGTGGAAAGGGGCATCCACAAGGGACCTTTTCACAGATTTTGGCATGTATGCCAAAACATGAAAAGATCCCTTTAAGTTTATTTCTATGTGGGTCAACATATTGCTCGTATCATTCCAGAATAGACTAAGCACTGTATTTATTGACTGTTTTTGGAAACTGCAAAAATATTTGTGAAGTGTTCCAATATTAAAAATTATTTAATATCTTTGCTCTAAAACTGTCCCTCTACACATAATCATACCAGGCTTTTTGCTGGCCATTTTGGGGAAAATGCAGTTTTGTGTTTTGTTTTGTTTTGTTGCAAGAAAAAAATCAACTGATTAGGAAAATGATGTTATATAACTCTTCATAATTCAAATTATGAGAACAAAATAATATAAATTATAAATGTTTATGTTCTCGTTCTACCACAAATATTTCCTATGTCCCTTGACATATTGCTTTAATATTTTGAAAACTTCTTTACCAACATGACCCCAACCTTTAAACAAGAGCAGACAACTGTATCAAGCATTTTGTAAGAATTATGGCCCTTTTTTCACTTACAATATGCATATTATTGATAAAGCTATGTTAAAGTTTGCATACCACCTCAAATATTTTCAATGTCCCTTGACATATTGTTTTGATATTTTGCATACTTCTTGACCAACATGACCCAACCTATAAACAATAGCATACAACTGTATCAAGCATTTTGTAAGAATTATGGCCCTTTTTTCACTTACAATATGCATATTATTGATAAATCTATGTTATAGTTTGCGAACCACCTCAAATATTTTCAATGTCCCTTGACATATTGCTTTCATATTTTGCAAACTTCTTGACCAACATGACCCCAATCTATAAACAAGAGCAGACAACTGTATCAAGCATTTTGAAAGAATTATGACCCTTTTTCCATTATAATATGCATATTACTTTAGTTACATTGCCATAACTTCTTTATTTATGATCAGATTTTATTAATACTTTGACAAAACAACACTTACCTGAATACCACAATGGATTCGACCCAAACAATACCCCACGCCCCAACCCAGAATCCCTGCCCCCCCCCCCCCCAATTTTTTTTTTTCCTTTTTTTCTTTTTGAAAGATCATGTAATAAATGACCACACCCCACATTATACCCCTCTCTCAACCGTCCCCCCCCCCCCCCCCAAAAAAAAAATAAAAAATTATTTGCCTTTTTTTGTTTTAAAGATCGTCTAATAAATTATTGAATATGAACAATTTCCCCATGATGGCTTACGTTATACCGTCAAGCACTCGAATAGTCGAGCTCGCTGTCCTCTGACAGCTCTTGTTCTTTGTTTCAGGAGCCTGTGAATGAGAACCAGGCTCCAAAGTGGAAGAAGAAGGAGATACCAGAGGTCACTTCAAGCTTCCATAACTACATGGTCAAGGTAACAAGGCAGGACATGTAGATATAAAGAAAATGGTCAATTAAGAGACAGGACAGGTAGAGATACAGCACATGGTCAAAGTTAAGAGACAGGACATGTAGTAATAAAGCACATGGTCAAGTTTAAGAGGCAGGACAGGTAGTGATAAAGCACATGGTCAAGGTTTAGAGGCAGTACAGGTAGAGATACAGCACATGGTCAAGGTTTCGAGGCAGGATATGTAGTGATAAAATACATTGTCAAGGTTAAGAGGCAGGACAGGTAGCGATAAAGCACCTGGTCATTGTTAAGAGGCAGGCCATGTAGTGATAAAGCACATGGTCAAGATTAAGAGGCAGGACAGGTAGAGATAAAGCACATGGTAAAGGTTAAGAGGCAGGACATGTAGTGATAAAGCACATGGTCAAAGTCAAGAGGCAGGCCATGTAGCGATAAAGCACATGGTCAAGGTTAAGAGGCAGGACAGGTAGAGATAAAGCACATGGTAAAGGTTAAGAGGCAGGACATGTAGTGATAAAGCACATGGTCAAAGTCAAGAGGCAGGCCATGTAGCATAAAGCACATGGTCAAGGTTTAGAGGCAGGACAGGTAAAGATACAGCACATGGTCAATGTTAAGAACACGACAGGTAGAGATACAGCACATGTTCAAGGTCAAGAGGCAGGACATTAATTGACAAAGCACATGGTCACGGTTAAGAGGCAGGACATGTAGTGATAAAGCACATGGTCACCGTTAAGAGGCAGGACAGGTAGCAATAAGGCACATGGTCAATGCTAAGAGGCAGGACATGTAGAGATACAGCACATGGTCAAGTTTAATAGGCAGGACAGGTGGAGATACAGCACATGGTCATTGTTAAGAGGCAGGACGTGTGAGATATAGCACATGGTCAAGGTAAAGAGGCAGGACATTTAGAGATACAGCACATGGTCAATGAGGCAGGACATTTAGAGATACAGCACATGGTCAATGTTAAGAGGCATGACAGGTAGAGATAAAGCACATGGTCAATGTAAAGAGGCAGGACATGTAGTGATACAGCACATGGTCAATGTTAAGAGTCAGGACAGGTGGAAATACAGCACATGGTCAATGCTAAGTGGCAGGACAGGTAGAGATACAGCACATGGTCAATGTTAAGTAGCAGGACATGTAGAGATACAGCGCATGGTCACAGTTAAGAGGCAGGACAGGAAGAGATAGTACAACACATGGTCATGGTCAAGAGGCAGGACATGTAGCAATAAAGCACATGGTCATTGTTAAGAGGCAGGACAGTTAGAGATACAGCACATGGTCAAGGTCCAGAGGCAGGACAAAAATGTAAAGTGCGTTTGAACGCACATCTTGAGTATGAAAAAGGGCGCTATATAAATGTGGTATAATTATATTAATTAGGACATGTAGAGATACAGCACATGGTCAAGGTCAAGAGGCAGAACAGGTAGTGATAAAGCACATGGTCATTGTTAAGAGGCAGGACATGAAGCAATACTGCAAATGTTTAAGGTCAAGAGGCAGAACATGTAGCAATAAAGCACATGGTCAAGGTTTAGAACAGGACATGTGGAGATACAGCACATGGTCAAGGTTAAGAGGCAAGACATGTAGCGATAAAGCAAAGACAAGTTGGTGATTAAATTATAGAGTGATCCTTGTTGCTCCCTCACACATCATTCCTGGTTACCCCTATTGATGGTCTAATCAATCTTTTGAAATTTTAATTATTCTTTAATTTGTTTAATTTTTGAAGTAATGCCCTAAAAACTTTAAAAACAAGGAAAAGAGTTAAACATTTAATGCTATTAGAGAATTGTAAATATAAGATATTATCACCAGAAATGCTTATATGAGTTTGGATTTGGGAAAAGTTTGCTTAAAGCATGTGCGTTAAGTTTAGTTGGTCTGTGACAACATGTTTTTATGGAATATTTAGTTTAACAAAAGTTTCTTCTGAACAAAAGTTCAGTGTTTGCAGAATGTGTTGACCATGATAAGCCTGCACAGGATAATCTTAGATGAAAATTTACGCACATACATTAACCCCAGTCAATATTGTATTCCAGGATGTGCTTCAAGACTTCGCTGCATCTGTCCTCCAAGTGTCTGATGTACCTTATGAAGAAAGGTATACAAACAAACTACTTTTTTCTCTGTCATTGAGATGTATTTAATTATTTCATTGCCATTGTGTTTAAATAAAAAATTAAACATCTTAGGTTTGAAAGACTTAGTGGTAAACAGATAATTTGTTGAAAAAAAAAATAAATAAACACAATAATCATGGTACATGATCCCAACCAGGCAGTGAGGGTGATTGATGTAACTTAAACCTGTTTCTGTTCAGAGGCAAACTGAAAATGGCTATATGCAACCAGCATAAAACCAGAACAGCCTGCGAGTAACAGTCTATCTGTTCAGGTCTTTTGATGTTTGCTGCCAATGAGTATCTTAGAGTTGTAAATGAAGCCTTTAAAACTTGAATCCAGCAAAAAACGTCTTAATTTTTATTTGACTTTAAGGGACTATAAACGCGTTAAAGTGGGTATACAAGTGGTAAAGGGATCACCAATCATTATGTGTTGATGTAAAATATATATTGCAAAACATCAAAAGTTACCATCTAAAGAAGCCATGCTCTGTGAAAAGGGGTTTAATGCATGTACGCCAATCATCTTCCTAGATTAGCCTGTGCAGTCTGCACAAGCTTATCACTGACAACACTCTTCTAACTTGGATTTTGGCTAAAAAGAGACTTTCTTAAAAACAAAAAATATCATTTCAGTGGTAAGTGTCATCCCTGATTACCCTGTGCGCACTTCACAGGCTTATCTTGGACGACACTTTACGCACATGAGTGATCAGTCTGTGTGTTACAGCGGTGCTGAGTCAATGCCATGCACCCCTTACGAGTTCCCCAATGGTTTCCACAGAGACTTTGCGGAAGACCGCATCAAGATTCCAGAGATGCTCTTCGATCCTTCACAGATCAAGGTAATGTCACACTGGTCTTCCTTATGGTAGTAGTAGTAGTCTTGCTGGAATCATTCGGTAATAGTAAAGATGTTAATTTTCACTGGCCTGTTAATTGAGTTGCGTATTAACATGGGCAAATTAATTTTTTACTAGCCTTGGACTCTATCATCATGCAATTTTAAAATAATTTTTCCATCAAAGCTTACCTTGAGAAGGTTTGTCACTCATTAGTCAACGGCGATTATGACACTTAAAGCCCTAGGGCAATTATTTGCATGCTTCAGCTTGTTAAATAACAAAAAGAATTATTGACAATCTTCTCACACAACTTCATAGATACATAGATTTCAATGAGGGGAAGTGCAATGACAGAGATAACAGTGCTTCAATATTTGTACAATTAATGCATTTTGTAAATTGTTGTTGTCTGGGGCAAATCTTGCTAACTGAAAGAAATCATTTACTGAAAGTTCATAGGAAAGCAGCTTGCATTGAGAGGAATGGTAGTGAACATACACCATAACTCTTGTCGATTATTTCACTAATTATTGCCCCAATACTTATATGACTTTTGCCAATTATTTATCTCGTTCTTAGTCATACAAACGGTTCTCCATACATTTCCTCTCAAAATGTTATTTTAAAAAGTTCTAACAAAACTAAATCAGCAATAACTCGGAAATTGTGGCATGTGTGCATAGTTCATGCAGAACAGTTCCAGTTATGAAAGTAGTTAGATTATTAATGATTTCGAGCCTAGCTGTGGGAAAAAAACTGACAAATGCTTGTGCATAGTGTCATATCAGAATAGCCAGTGCAGTTGTGGGCTGACAAATGCTTGTGCATGGTGTCATATCGAAATAGCCAGTGCAGTTGTAATGGGCTAACCAGGGATGACTTTTTCTGCTTTTATGATTTTCTCTTTTTAAAAGAAGTCTCCACTAAATACAAATACAGTTTAGGCAGAAAGTGTCCTGTCATAGCCTGTGAGTATTGCACAGGCTAATCTGGCACGACACTTAATGCACATCAGGGCTTACTCTGCCATTCGCCAAATTAGCCGATGGCTACATATTGACCTGTTTGGCTAAAGAAAATTCTATTTGGCTACACATTTTTCTTCATTAAAACTTAAAAATAGCAAATAAATTTAAAAAAATAGCCAAAGTGAGGCGAATTAGGCTAAAGAATTTTTTGAGCCCAGAGCAAGGCTCATATATGACATGTTTTCTATATTTCAGGATGTTCCCAGCAACTCCATGTTAAGTGTGGGACATGTAATCACTACAAGCGTTGGCATGTGTGACATTGACATCAGACCTGTAAGTGGTTATGCTGTATTGTTTCCTTTCACCCTTTCTTACTCGGAAGCATAGTGAAAATGGTTTTTGCAACCAGCCTAAAACCAAAACAGCTTGCGAGTTTCTTACTATATTCAAGTTTTTTAAGGTTTAATTTCCAACAAAAAGATACTGATGAGCAGCAAACAGCATCAAATCTTAATAGACTGCAAGTGTCTTCAATTTAATTTGATTTTCTAAGGCACTACAAATGTGTCAAAATGCATAAATCTGTGAGATAAAGGGTTGATGCAACTTTTAGAACCCAAGTCTGGGACTCCTTTATTTCTCAAGAGATCATGGAATTCCTATCTGGCTGCTGGGCTGTTTTTTAATTGAAAGGGCAAGTGCACTTTTCCATCAAAATCTCCACATACAAGGCCAAATAAAAAAATATGTCTGGTTCCTGTGACATGCCCCCAAAAAATAGGGTAGGTAGGTCGGATTTTCTTTTTTTTTCTTTTTTTATTCTAGTGGCGAGAGACTATTGTTTTTATGCTGTATTTGTAGTTACTTGTTTCTAATTTCTACATGAGTAAATAAAAACAATCATTTCTATAAAACCACAAATCGTGTCAATATCTAAATATAGCATAAAACTAATAAAATATTTAAATAATCAATGTTTTATCTTTACAATACATCCTTTTCTTTTTCAGTTACTTGTACCAATTTTTTCACTATATTTCACTATTAAATAGTTCATAATATCTTTAATTGACCACTGTCAACCATAGTTGACACAGTCTGGGAAAATTGTCACTTCTAGCAGAAAGTCAGGAATTACATCTTGAATGTCATCCCTAAATGGCCACATGAATCCCCTTTTCGCCGACAGGGAGTCATGTCTTCAATGATTTATGGTTGCTATCGATTTTCAGACCACATCCCGGATACGGTGGTACAAAACAACCACATAAGCAAGTTGTTCATCAAAGGAATTCGAAGTGTCAAAAAAATCAGTGAATAGCTGATTGTTCTTCTTTGTATGCTGCACAAGCTATAGAACAATTCCATTTGTAATTTGTTCTAATTTCCTGTTAATTAATTGCTCAGTTGAAATCCCAGCAAGCTGGCAGTGGGGATCTGGGAATTTCATCTGGTATTTTATGAGTGAAATAGCATCGTTTCTGGAAAATAAAAGCAAAATCTCAATGTTATGACATTTTTTTATTTGGTTTGAAAATGTTCGGAATTTTTGATGTTTGTACTCATTTCATACCAACATGTTTTAAATAATTTAAATTTAATTTAAAGGAAAGTTGTGCACGAAACAATGTAAGATATTACTGATAATGACCTTATTAAGATAAGCAAGTACTGTTTCACACTGGAGGTTACGTTTTCATTTAATAAAACACGGAAAAGTCAACATAAAAACGAACGCGAAGCTGTCAAACTTCAAATCGAGGGTACGATTGGTTTTTATAATTAAATTTTTAAAAAAAATACCGAAGATTACATTACAGTAATTTGAAATAATGTATAAAATGTATTTATCTTTTAAAATCAGTAGGGTTTTTTTTTCGATATAAATATGACTTTGCCCCGTTATTGGATTTTTTCTGCTACGCTGAATTCCAGTTTCTATACAAAATGGCGGAAGAAAATGTTGACTCAGCCTGCGTGTCAAGTTCGGGGTCAAGCTGGCAAATCGTGCTCATTCAATTTTAGATGCGGACACCTATTTCTGCTTGACGAACAATAATTTTGGCATCAAATGAAAGATCAATCTTTCAACTTTTCGTTCTAAATTTTTTCGTACTTGGGAATGGGAAAAAAAGTTTAGGGTCGGCAGTAAAAAATAGGGTCAGTCGGGTCACCGGAACCAGACGTCTTTTTATCTTTGGCCCAATTAAAAATGTAAGGGTATTAAATCATTATAATTGCACAATATAAGTTTTGGCAAAATAATGGCCAATATGCTCTACTTCTTCCATTCCATTTGTTACACATACTAGTGTTTTACCATTTAGTCATAACTTCCTGTTGTAGAGTTTGTACAGCAGCTTGATAGTGGTGGGCGGCAACTCATTGCTGAACGGCTTCTCAGACAGACTCAACCGGGACCTTAGCAACAAACTAACAGCGGTAAGTTGCCACAGTAACAATTTGTTGTTTTATGACATGAATTGTTTAAAAATATTGTAATTATGTTAGAGATACCAAGTCAACCTCGCCATCTACTAATTTTGATTTTGAAACACCTGTAAGACGCCAACCATCGTACAAGTGCAAACTATACAATTAAAGACTTACAAGTTTGTTTTGTTTGTTATATAAACATTTGTTTAAGTCTTACTTGTCTTCATTTTGTTATTTCTTTTTATGCCCCTGGGTCAAATTATTGGGGTATATTGTTTTTGGCCTGTCTATTTGTCATTCTGTCTGTTTGTCATTCTGTCCCAAAACTTTAACCTTGGTCATAACTTTTGCATTATTGATGATAGCAACTTGATATTTGGCATGCATGTGTATCTCATGGAGCTGCACATTTTTAGAGGTGAAAGGTCAAGGTCATTATTCAAGGTCAATGGTCCAATGTATGGCTTCAAAGCGGCGCAGTAGAGGGCATTGTGTTTCACAAACACAGCTCTTGTTTGATGTCAGATTTTGAGCTTATTTAAAATAAATCTTAACTTGCTGAACACAATAGTTTCATTCTTAAGAACGAGATTAAATGTAAATGTATTTTTAAATAATTGGTCTAATTTTGTCACATAGATTGGTCGCTGTTGTATTTTTAGAACATGCGATTGAAGCTGATATCAGCCACTGGTACCTCAGAGAGACGGTTCAGTACCTGGATTGGGGGCTCAATCCTCGCATCTCTGGTCAGTTGCAGGACATGCTGCTGGGGCCATGATTTACCATGAGACTAGCTCTAGGAACACGGGCTTTAATGCATGTGCAAAAAGTGTAATCTGAACAGGCTAATCAGTAAAGACTTAATCCGCTTTTGTAGTATTTTGCAGACTGTACAGGCTTGTCTTGAACAGCACTTTATGCACATGCACTAAGCTCCATTTTCTCAGATATAAATATGTGCTTTTCACTAGAATTTTGATAGTCCATATTTACTTGAATCAGTTGAGATTTTCTGAATCTTCTTACTGAAACAGGACAAAGGACTGTATAAAACCTGACTTTATTTTCTTTGGAAGGTTTGTAAAAGGTTAGAAAATGGTCCTTGAACCAGATCTGGGGGAAAACCCTGTGTCTGAACTAACAAACATCTGGGTTGGGGGGGGGGGGGGGTAACAAAAGGTTACTTCATTGAAAATGGTGCTCTCTTAACAGTATTTTGACTCTTGTGCTCATGTTGAAATTAAGTCTGTTACTTTCAGATGCAACTTAATGATCATAATTTTTTATGCTCAAAATTTCGTCGGAGCATATAGTTGCCTCTTTGTCCTTCCTTACTTCCTCTCATCACACTTTTGTTACCGTTTCTCGTAGCGCCTTCAATACTTTACCAGTCTCTTTCATATTTGGCATGTAGTTACCTTGCATGGACCTCTACTTTTTGATGAGGTTTGAGGTCACTGGGTTCAAGGTAAAGATCACTGAGGCTAATCATAGATTTTCTGTCACGCTTTTGTTAAAGTTTCTCATAGGGCTTCAATACTGTACCAATTTCTTTCATATTTGGAATGAAGGTACCTTGCATGGACCTCTACCTTTTGATGAGGTTTGAGGTCACTGGGGTCAAGGTCACCGAGGCTTATAATAGATTTTCCGTCATGCTTTTGTTACAGTTTCTAATAGCGCTTTTAATACTTTACCAATCTCTTACATATTTGCAATGTAGGTACCTTGGATGGACCTCTACCTTTTGATGAGGTTTGATGTCACTGGGGTCAAGGTCACCAAGGCTTATATTAGATTTTCCGTCACACTTTTGTTACAGTTTCTCATAGAGCCTTCAATACTTTACCGATCTCTTACATTTTTGCCATGTAGGTACCTTGCATGGAACTCTACCTTTTGATGAGGTTTGAGGTCACTGGGGTCAAGGTCACTGAGGCTAATAATAGATTTTCTTAAGGTCACACTTTGGTTACAATTTCTCATAGCGCCTTTAATATTGGATCGATCTCATATATTTGGGATGTAGGTACCTTGCATGGACCTCAACCTTTTTGATGAGATTTGAGGTCTCTGGGGTCAAGGTCACTGAGGCTAATAATAGATTTTCTTAAGGTCACACTTTTTTCCACACAATTAAACCATATATCGACAAAGCATCATTGGGGAGCATCCATCAGTTTTACTGATATCCTTGTTTTTATTCAGCTTACATTGACTGTGACCAAAGTCAAGATGGTAGCCATATTTGATAAACGGTTTTGATTTTATTCCGCTCTCACAAAGTGGGTGGGGGATTTTTAGGAATGCTCTTTGTCTGCCCGTCTGTCAGTCTGCCTGTAGCACTTTTATGTCAGGTCCATATCTCTTTTAAAGATTGTGATATGCTTATACAACTTGCCTTCATAGATGTGGTTTTATTTAGACACGGATGTGAAAAAAACTTTGATAATTGTTAAATCTCTTCATATCTGACAAAGCAGAATGTATGGAATTAACCTGAAAGCTCTAATTTTTACTTGTTCAGCTATTATATAAATAATCTTCTTTTTGAGAAAACTCATAGTACCACACTGCAAAAAGCATTTACAGAACGTTGGTTGGAAGCCATGACCAATATGTTGTGACGCTGGTTCAGTCAAAGATATTAATGATGATATTAATGATAAGGAGGAGAGTGACAATAATTATCTTATTGGGAAAACTTTGCATCTATTATTCTATGTTATTTTAGGGTTCTTTCCAACAAATGTGGATTTCCAAGCAGGAATATGACGAAGGTGGAAAAAGCTGTGTGGAGAAGAAATGTCCTTGAGGGGATCTGATTGAGACATCACTAAATGCATGCTTGTAGATGTTGTGGAGTGTTTGACATGAAACTTTTTGAATTGCGTTGTGAGAAAACGGGGTTTAATGCATGTGTGCAAAGTGTTGTCCCAGATTCGCCTGTGCAGTCCGCACAGGTGAGTCAGGGATGACACTTTCTGCCAAAACTAGATTTTCAAGTAGTCTTCTTTAAACAAAAAATGCAAAAAAAAGCAAAAAGGGTCGTCCCTAATTAGCCTGTGTACACTGCAAAGGCTAATTTGGGACGACACTTTACGCATATGCATTTGAAGCACTTTTCAGAGAGTCATTTGATCTGACAGACTTCTGTTACTCTCGACCATTGTAAATGAAGACATCTCATGTTACCAAGACTGCTTTATGTATGGATGAATTACCTGCTGTGTATGAATGTTGATATTGTGGTGAATTACTTTCTTTTCTTTTGAAGAATAACAAGTGCAACTTCTTTTACTGTGACTATAAAGGCTTAAATACTGGTGCATGAGACTTAAGAATATGAAAAGTACACAGATAAACCACAATTCAGATTTTATAGGGAAAAAAAGGTTATTTCAAAAACTTTTGTTTGAGCTCAGGAAAAATATGACTTTTGTTTTAGACTTCCTAGACAAAAATCCCAGAAATATTTTGTTATCCATGCAAATAACTAGAGATACCCAAACTGTGTTCAAACCAGAGCGTGTGTATTTTGGTATGATATCGCTTTTTTCATGTGGTGATGAAATATACATAATGAGCATCGTCCATATGTGTTGAAGTTGTTTATGTGAAACTTTGATTTCATTACTTTGTGTTTTTTATGTATCTTTTTTGTGTTGTGACTAGCTCTTCTGTTCTTTATTAGACTAGTCTCTGTTTTTTGCATACCAACATGAAACTTTATAGATATGTTGTTCATTTTATGTGTATGTGCAAGACATTATATTCTTGTATGTAGCAATAGTCTTTAAGAAGTCATAAGCCTTTTAATTTTGTCAAAATTTTGATAATAACATCATTGTGTATTTGTGCTGTGTGTCTCGAATATTGTCTCTAAGTTTTCTGTGTTTCATCATGAAACTATATATATTTTGTTTCTGCCATGTTGAAGTGCAAGAGATTTACCATTATGTGGCACTATTCTTGGCAGAGTAATGTACCCTTGAAGTTAATTCAATTTACAATGTGTACATCATATTGTTTTTTGTCTCTTAGTTTTCTGTTTATTAAAAGGAACTTGATAGATATGCCAATACTTTGTGAAAAGGTGAGACTTTTTTCTAGTAAGTCGCGACATTCTTGCAGAGTTATATGCTCTTTAAACAAGGCAAATTTTGGATGCTCACATAATTGAAGTTGTATACATTGTATTGTGAACTTGTGGGTCAGTTTTCTGTGTATCAACATGAAACATATATTGTAGAGTGAGAAAGATTGTCTTTGTGTATGTCACTCTTCTTGCTGCAGATGCAGAGCTATGTACCCATAAACATCGGCAATTGATTCAATAAATTGAAGTGTACCTTTTTGTCTTTGCGTGTGATCTATGTTAAGTAGCAAACGACAAAATGTTAACTTATAATATTTTTTTTATTAAAAAAAATAGTTCCTGCTACTATAACTTTAATGTTGCTTTTTACATTTTCTGACTCTGTCATAAAATTATGTGAAACTCCTCCCATAGCACAAAAAAGACAAATAACAGACAGGCACCATGAAAAATCACCGAACAATTCTTGAACACAGCACCGACTAAAATAATATTGTCTGGATGAAAAAATGTCTGCATTTTTCCGAAATGGACTGTTGAGTATATGAGTTTTTGAGAAGTTGTTTTATTACAAAGATAACAGTTACCGAGAAACGAAATCCGAATAAAAAGGTGTCATGTTACTTAATTGAATAATTACCCATTCGAAATGTTTACTTCGACTTTAATCAAATGCTTTTATAAATTAAAAGCCAACACTGCCATTGGGTAAGCCGACATTTTCTGTTCTCCAGTAATCTTCATTCCCCGTGGCTTTGACCCTATCAACCGCATAATATTGTATTTGCAGTGTAATCAAGAAAACGAAAACTTAATGAAAAGGTAAATGTAAATGTTGGGTCTACAAAATAGATAAGGTTGAAAATATAGTATTTAATGACCTGGGACTTAAAATGCGTATAGCATGTTAAATATTATTAGCATTTACCTAGGGACATATCTGGATATAAATGAGATCTTCTTCAATGTTTTTAGCTTTTATGAGTTACACGCATACAGACGCTCAGTAACTTGGAGTGTTATTATGACAATTAGAGCGAAGTTGCATTTTGCTTCGTCATGCTCCTTTGTGTACCCCTCCAACCACTCTTGCCCCTCTGGACTGGTCAACACAAGCAGTGCGAAGTTTTCAAAGGCAAATGTATTGACAGTTAATTTGCATTGATATATTTGTGATATATTTGTCACTTTAGTTGTGTAGCCGTGTCTGTTCTCGGTCTGTTCTCGTATTCGAATGGTTTTCATAAAATCTTCACCAAATTATCAGCATATGTTGTTTGATATCGAATAGAGACGTAGTTCAATATCAAGCCAAATCCCGTTGGTCACTTCAGATTTACTGCCCTTTGTTTATAAAACACCATGTGAAGTATTGCATGTAACACATGTGTCAATACTTTTAAAAACAAGGTCACACATATAATTCAAAGGTAAAATGTGGCTATAAAACAACTTGCCTTAACTGTTTACTTTATCATTTATGTTAACAAAACTTACCACTAATTACCGAAATGGGGAACCAGTATTTCGTGTGTAAGATCTGTCTCCCAAGACAAGGTAACACTTGAGAGGTACAAAGTCAATTATGGTCATACCGCAGCTTGTCAGGGCTGTAACTATGTTGGTCATCATACAATAATAAAAAAGGCAATATTTAATGACTACCACTAGGGAACTGAATGTAGCATGACATAAGCTGTAACGCGTTTTCTTGCTTGAGTTATGTAAAAAAAAATCGACCGCCGTACGACTCAAAGTACTTCTTTTTAAATGACATATGCATTTAAATAGCTGTTTTAAAGGTGTTTTTGTGTTCCTTTTAATGAGTTTTTTTTCACGGAATGCTAGTACTTTCCACAGGGTAGCGGAAAACGACAACGGGCGAGGCATGGTATGGTATTGCGCAAGGGGGGGGGGGGGGGTTAGGGTTTGGGTTAGTGTTAGGGGTCGGGTTAGGGTTTGGATTAGCCTAAACCTACTCCTATAAATATGAGGTCGATTTACATCGACCTCATATCGTTTAACGTTATTTTGCAATAGCATCGTTCCGACATGAATTCATGTCGGAAGCTTTAACGGCATCAAATTCATATAACAGCACAGAATAATCATGCAATAAATTATTAAACATAAAATATAAACATTATTTTACTAATTGCATTAGAAAAATGTTTATACAAACTTACAAGTAATGATAGTCCAGACCTTAAAACACTACCACTGTTCAAATTCCATATTGTTGCCATATAGCACTGTGTAAATTGAAAGTTGCATAATGTTACCTCATTGGTCGGTTATAAATACATTGTTTCTCTATATATAGTATTCGATTTAGACGAAAATAATAATTTACGTGGAATGTCATATTAGTTTTCCATTAAAACTTTGATCTTGCCGTGTGTGTTTATGGACGTTATTAATTATGTTATACTTATTTTTGTATTTCATTAAGAATTAGAACGTGTAGCCCTTTTTGTTAACTGTTTTTAGCAAACGATTCGCGGCTAAATAAGACACGGAAAATGGTTAAAGCGACACTTTCATTTAAAGGTTTAATGTGAACAATATTAAATGAAGCCTTTTTTGGTATTAATATATTTTATTGACATGTTAAATTCGATACTTGAAAAGGTGTTTAGTCTTTAAAAAGATGTCGCTGATATTGTTAATTTCAATAACTGTTAATATGCTTAATGTTGTATAAGAAATTGAATAGTTTCACTGAGTTGTATTCCCGCCTAAAATCCGATATCGTAAAACGCGCAACGGTTAAGAATAAGGTCTGAATAAGTTTAGTTATTCAAATCCGAATATCTGCAGCTGTGCCAGCTGGGAAGCCCCGTTTTAGCTTTAACAACCGCAAGCGAAACAACATACTTTTTTAAGTCTTGCACTAAGACTCCATGATCACAAGTATAGGTCCCTGCTGTGGCGTATGACACCATAGTGCTATTTAGTATTGGTCGGCACAGTATCTGATCATAAAGAGATAATTGGTTTGTGCTGAACACAGGGGCAATAAAACCACAGATCTATCGATAAACAAGATAATTGAGATATCTTTTATTGAACACCGCGATAAAAATGCTCAAACCACGGACTCTAGATTACACGGATAAGAAACATGGCAACATTCTCAGAATCATCACTGCTATATGTGGAATCACCTTACAATTCGTCTAAAAATAATTTATATATTTGAGTTGAAGACGATGTACTGTTGTATAAGTCTGAATAAACTATCTGTCTGCCTGTCTAAATCTAAGCCGTCATCGTCCCAGTGAAAAAAAATATGATTTTGAATAGTTGGACATGATGCCCTGATGTCAAAATACGAAATGCGTAACACCGACCGTGATATTCAAGAATCTTTAATAAATTGATAATTTAAGGTAAATAACATTTCATATAATTATACATAAGTCCCTCGTTGATAATTAACAGCAAACGATGAATGTTTTTGAGACCCATTTTATTTCAAGTATGCATGCAAAGCCGAATAAAATCGAGAGGATCCGCTATATACGCTGTTTCATCATAAAGTTATCACCCTTTCTGTGTTATAAACAAGAGCTGAAATCGTTAATTTGTTAAGATTTATTTATAATAAGCTTTATTGATATGTTTCGTGAACAAAATACCACAATATATTCCATCAAAAATATAATAATCATGGCAAAGGAAATTCAATGGCCGGTTTCTAAACAAAAGCATAATCGCCAAGATCGTAGCATCAGTTCAGTGCGTTAGGAACGCGCGCTACTTTCTTCCGCCTTCATTCCTTAATTACTTTCGTTTTTTTAAACAATTTTTTTCTATCGTATACAGAATTCTATTCTCCTAAGCAAGATGTAATTTTTAAAACTGAACTCCAAATATAAACGCTACAAATTGGTATTAAGTACGAACATGTCAACCGTAAATCTAGATTCTAAAACTCCAATACGGTATGATATTTGCAAAAGTTAAAGTTATAACTCGCCGGGCTGTCGAAATCAGAAGAAACACTTAATATATGTTTATATATCTGTTTACTATGGAACGTAAGCTTTCTAATGATATATAATTTGTCAAAATCGGCCTAGAAATGAAACTATAATTCAACAAAGTACATCAAAATGTATAACCTCGGCGCTTCGCTTTACGCTAATTGTACAAAATCGATAGCCACAACACGGTAAAACGCGCGGTGGTAAAACATAAAACATAAAATGTGTATTTCTTGTGTTTATCTCGCTATAAATCCATTAAAGGGGCCTTTTCACAGATTTTGGCATTTTTTTAACTTATTCATTAAATGCTTTATATTGATAAATGTAAACATTGGATCATAAAAGCTCCAGTAAAAAATCAAGAAAAAAATTAAAAAAAGGAAAAGAACATTGCCCGGAGCAGGTTTCGAACCAGTGACCCCTGGAGTCCTGCCAGAGTCCTGAAGTAAAAACGCTTTAGCCGACTGAGCTATTCCGCCGAGTATACATTCATGACGTATTTTATACCTTATATAAGCAATCTTCGTAGTTTCACAAAATTTAACGACAAAAACAGAACTCTCCAAATTATTCAATCGTTTCGCGTTGCAACGCTTTATAATTTTTAGGTTTTAAAATCGTCAAAAGATGCATATAATGGCTATATTAGAGCATGGTTAATGTTCAGTATTACTGTTTCCTCACAAATATCATAACTAAAACGAAAACTTACGAATCTGAAACAACTTTTTTCAATTTTGTCAATTTACCAAAGCGTGAAAAGATCCCTTTAATAGCAACGGGAGTATACTAAAACGTATATTTTTTTTTAAAGAGGAATTAATAAGCAACAAGATAACGTATAAACCAATAAAATCGAATGAATAGTTTTTGCATAAGATTGAATTTACTACAGTAAGGGTCAAATACTCGAATCATCTCCTATCAATATACACTCCGTGATACAACTGGTAGTTTTAACACACACATATAGGTTTCATTTAATTAAAAAGTACAGAAAGCTAAAAAGTGATGTGGTTTGTTGTACAACAACAATTGGTTATGTGTAACCTATTCAAAAAATAATTTCGTTCAAGATAATTCAATGTAATTCTATAAACGACAAACACACTTCGTGTGTTGTGTATGTTTATTTTTAAAAATGTACATAAGTGGTTTAAAAGCACAATTTTTACACATTTAAGAGGTAATCGCTCACATTTATGTCTAATTAATGATAATTTTATGCATTAGCAAAGATTTAACGAGAAAAACTGAAGTTTAAGTTGAACTCAATTTGCTATAGGAAAACGACGGTAGCCGTTTAGACGTAAGCGGGGTAGCTTACGTCTAATTATTTGGACTAGCCTAAACCCAACCCTTACCCTAACTCTTTTTTGGGATTATCACCTCTGACCATGCCTCGCCCGTTGTAGTTTTCCGCCTCCCCTTTCCACAAGGTTTGTAACGGCCCCGGCTTCCTGTTTTTGAATTATTCAGAATGGTTGACGGTCAAATACTTAACGCTTTCCAGCAGTAACTAAATATGTGTGTTCCTGGTTTAAAATTTTTGAAATCATAGGAATGAGTGTTTTGCCGATCTGTCCTGTAATATCTTGAAAAAACATCTTAAAGTGTATCTTTCTTTTCCTCCAACTACGCACACCCCCTCTACCCTCTTTCTTCTATGGTATTTACGCTTCCCAAAGTTCGACGCGTATATCTTGACAACATGCCCTTGTCCCCATATATACTGTCTGTCTCGCTCATTTACTAAAATAATTAACTGGCTGAATTACTCATTCTCAGAAATACGAATTTCACGAGCTATATATAAAAGTATGTGACCCATATGGCCTGAGCAAGGGTTAAGCAAGTGCAATTATACCAGCTTTACTTTAAACATATTTTATTTCCAGATAATGACATTATACAAATATATACATTGGTCCATACATACAAAATGGAAAAAGGGTTAGACCTGAAGTTCTTCAACATTATCGGGGGTCCTTCCCTTGCGATAGTTTTAACATGTTGAAATGGTGACAAATTTACATAAAATATTAATTATGTCATTTACACAGTATATACACTTGGGAACATAAATCTCAATAATTATATTTATTATATGATGACATCAGTACTACTAATAATAACAGTTGTTACCATAAAATAGTAATACAAATAGTAATAATAATAATTAATCAAAAATATAATAATGAGTGTTAAGAAAATATACATATAACTTATACAAAAAAGGATATTAATAATGATAATAATACATATAGTAATAAAGATATTAATAAAGATAGTAATAAGTCCTGTCCAGCAAAATGGAAAAAAGTAGCTAAGCAATGAATCGCTTTGTCGTAATAATATATTTTTTAACTTCGTTAAAAATGATGGTGTTGTTTTCATTATTTAGTGAAGGCTTACCATAGAGGAGCACCTCACAATTAAGCGGATGAAACGATCTTAGCGCAGTGAATAGAGCTATTCGCTGCAAATGGTATGTATGGCAATGAAAGAAGTAATGCTCCGCATTTTCAGCATCATTTCCGCACGCACACAGGGGAGTGTTTTTTTAATGATTAATGAATAAGTCTGAGTTTAGGTTGCTGCAATTATTTCTTAAGCGCGCGTGTAGAATTGATGAGTGTCTATCCCCAATGTAAAAGTATGGGGGATTATCTTCGCATAAATTATATAATGTTTCAATGAAGTTTTAAATTTCGAAATAGTGTCAATGTTTCTTATTTCAATAGGTAACGAATTCCATAGATTAATGGCAGATGGTAAAAACGAGCGTGAATAAAGTGAAGTTCGTCTTGATAAAATAGTATAGTCTTCCGCGTTTCTAAGATTACGAGAAGATTGTTCATGAACTGTTGGTGGGAGAAGATTATTAAGGTAATTGGGGCACTGACCGTTATGCATTTTGTAGATATTAATTAGTTTTAGATAACTTCGTCGTTTTTCTAGACTTGGCCATTTAACTTCAGTGTAAAGGTTTCTAAGTGAGACGGATCTGGTTAGGCCTGAGACAATACGCGCGGCTTCATTTTGGATTTTTTCAAGTAATTCTTTGTCGTACAATGTACAACCGTCCCATACAACACACGCGTATTCTAATAATGGTCGCAAATGTGTGAAATATATTTGGTTTAGACATTTTCTTGATAGTTTGTACTTAACTTTTCGCATAACGCCAAGGATTTTCGACGCGGAAGTCATACTATTATTGATGTGGTTGTTCCATTTACCATCGCTGCTAAGCGTAAGACCGAGATGTTTGTGTTCATCAACAAATGTTACGGGTACATTACCAAACATTAACTTGGGAAAAGGAATATTCTTTTGTGTTGTGAATAGAATAGCTTCAGTTTTTTGGGGATTAAAATCAACAAGCCAACGCTTTGCCCATACGTTAATTAGGCATAGGTCATGGTTTAAAATACCCTCGAGATCGGCTAATACAGATGTGGTACATGATAATGAAGTATCATCAGCAAACAGTCGGGTAATACTTAAAAGGTTTTCTACAATATCATTAACGTAAATCAAGAAAAACAACGGCCCTAATACTGAGCCCTGGGGGACACCGGCATTTACTTCTAATGACTGCGACTTTGCTGAGCCGACAAAAACTTTTTGGGTACGGTTAGACAAGTAACTCTCTATCCATTGTAATATATTTCCACTTATGCCATTTTGTTTAAGTTTAAATAAAAGACCTCGGTGCCAAACACGGTCGAACGCCTTGGATATATCACAGAATATCATGCAATTAAGTTTCTTGTCGTCAATAGATCGAGCTATTTGATCAAATATATCAATGAGTTGATAAACTGTTGAGTGTCCTCTAAGAAATCCTGATTGTTTGCAGTAAATTAAATTGTGTGCAATAAAATGGTTATATAAGTGTTTATAAACTGCACGCTCCATAAGTTTTCCTATGCAGCTTAAAAGAGAGATTGGGCGATAGTTTGAAGGTATGTTCGAGTCACCCTTTTTGAATAAGGGCATCACAATTGCATTTTTCCATGATGAAGGAAATGTGCATTCTTGTAGTGATTTATTAAACAAAAGGCATAGCGGTTTTGAAATTGACTCGCTAGTACGCTTAAGAACAAGATGACTTATTAAATCTTCCCCAACAGCTTTGTTAGTTATTAAAATTTTGATTAAATCGATAATTTCAGTTTCTGTTATGGACACATTTTGCAAACTGGCAAATGGAAACTGAGTAGGGACGGGAAGAACTCCCGAAGATGAATCTAAAGTTGAAATGGAAACAAAATAATTGTTTAAGCACGTTGCCTTTTCTTCTTCAGAAGTATATATAGTTACATGGCCATGTATATCGACCGATTTTAGGGGTGGTATCACATCAGAATGTGAATGTGAGTTAATGAGATGTTTTAACATCTTCCAGTATTGCCTGGAATTGCTTGATTTTAAATCAGTAAGTGTAGTTTCAATATTGGAGTAAAATTGTTCCTTTGCATGTTTAATCATATTATTGACTTTGTTACGAGCGCGTTTAAATTTAGCCCAGTTGTTTTCAGAAGGTTGTTTTATCGCGGTAACTTTAAGTCGGTCGCGTTTACGGGCAAATGTACGTATCATAGAGTCGTACCACGGTTTATCATAAGGACGGACTGTAACTAATTTAAATGGAATACATTATTTCATAAGTTCTAAAAGTTTGGCAGTAAATAAAGTGGTAGCATCTTCTACACTCATCATTGTTATAAAATTCCAATTTTCGGTGTTAATTAAATTGTTGAGACGTTGAAAATCAGCTCGTTTGTACAACCAAACATGCCTCTGCATTGGTTTACTTATGACTGATGGGACTTTAATGTGCGCAGCCGTGGCATGGTGATCACTTACAGAACTATCAATTGGTATAACCTCACTGTTCAATACAATTAAATTGTCTGAGACAAGTATGGGGTCAATTGATGTAGAAGTATTGGAAGTGACTCTTGTTGCTTCAGTTATAACGTTCCTTAAATTAAATATTGCCAATGACTGTTTAAGACGTGTATAGTTTTTGAGTTGGTCTTCGTTTATATCGCCAAGCATGATAACATTTTGGTTCATATCCAAGGCTTTGTCAATATTAGTTTCGAGGTCATTCCAAAATGATACGTTTGAGTTAGGGGGACGATAAAAGCAGCAGAGTAAAGCGGAGAAGTAGCCAGTATTGAGTTCAATCCATAATGAATGCACACTGGGGCATTCTAACTCAATAACACGCCGCGACAGTAAAGACTCATTTACATAAATTAATAAGCCGCTGGAGTGCGGTGTAAAATCTTTACGGTGAAAACTTGTGTTAAAACCTTCAATTGTTAAAGCATTATCGGGAACAACATCCGTTAGATGAGTTTCCGTGAAGCATAAAATGTCAAAATTACACAGATTACTAGCTACATAATCAAGTTTGTTACGTATTGACCGCACATTCAAATGCAATACGCTGAGTGCCTTGTAATCCGGTCCTGGATTTAACTCGATATCCCCTGATAAAAGTAAAAGAAAGCGTAAAGCGTCAATTAATAACAGATTCATTTCAAAGACAAACGGTCGAATAATGCAACCTGAGAGTAAAGCGCGCGATAGCCCGAAAAGGGTGAGAAGAAATAATACAAATTCGTTTGATGCACTCCACATGTAAACAACTTTTTTACGACAACAATATTTACTTGAATTAAATAACCCCACAGTCATTCGAAATGCAGCAATATCGTTACCCATTAGGTAAAAGTTTTACACAAACACATAAATGACTGAATGGCCGTGAGGTTTTACAAAAATAAATTACATTTCTTGCGACTTCTTGGCATATGCTGGACAGGACTAATAATGCACAAAAAACAAAAAGGATAAGAAAAAGAAAATGTAACATAATGGGAATAAGACAGTTGGATAATATAGGTTTAGTAAAAATATGTTATTACGTTACTTGCTGAAAACTAGCATAAACAACGATCTATGGCTTTGTAATCCTAGTTTACAATACTACAATTGGCATGATATTTGAAACAAAATAATGGAAGAGAGTATTTTTAAAGCGAATATATAAACAATAAAGTCAATTATGAACCCTGAGAAATGTCGTTTGACATAAAGACAGAAAAAAAAAGTAGCACAAGCATAACATCAATATCTGCAGTAAATAGTGGCCAGAATATCTCATTTGCGTTTACAGTATAAGACTTAAACCATAGCTAGACTAATCCCCAGTTACAAAGGCTAATATCTGTTACTTACACTTACGTGAAATAAATATCGGAAAATTGACAGACGATCATGATAACTATGTATGAATAACAATAATAATGCAAAGAACCCGAGGACATGGATTATTACGTGAAAAAAAGGACAACAACAACGTATTCACTATAATCCGAGAGTCCGAGAATCACTATTCGTACTCAGTATAAGTGATTGGATGCATTTCAATTTGTTAAAACTGATAAATGCGACACGTAGTTCACATGGTGAATACATATAATTAGAAATCACCTGGTTAATCCCTAGTAGGTGACAGGTTTCTCTTATACTACATAATTTACTTCACAACCAATGACTTAGGTTAAGCTACTTAGCAAAAAATGTATTCACTGAAATCCGAAAATTACTATTGTAAATCAGTACAGTTCATTTACAATAGATGCATTTTAATAAAAACTGTTCATCACGGCCACGATGTTCGCATGATAAATAAAAACAACTACAAATCACGTGTGTACTGACAATGAGAGTATGAAACATAGGCTTAATCCTATTAACATGTTCTATACATTGACTAGATTTCGAAATTGTGATAAGATGTGTTTACTTATTTTATAGCCAAATGGTCGAATAATGCAGCCTGAGAATACAGCACGCGAGGGGCCGAGAAAGAGGAAAAAACAATAATACAAATTTACGTTCTACACAAGACGTATAGAATAATATTTTACGGCATGTTGTTATATGTAAGATAGCATTAGCAACGAGCTATAGATTGACTTCCAATCAACGAAACAACAAGTAAACAGGATTATTGATCCAGAAAAACAGCCTTTACATACAACAACTCAAGGCGAGTCGTATGGAAAGTATATATATAAATATGCATAAAAAACGCATGACTTACACATATTATGTCTAAGTTTACGTTTTAAAAGAACAAACAACAGCAACAACAAACAACTATTTGCATGAATGAAGAGATAACAGTGAACATATTTACAAACAAATCAACAGTATTAAAGATTGTAATAATATGACCAAACATTTGCCTTGATTCAAAACCAAAGTCCTTACGAGTGACAATCTAGGCAAGTCAAAAAGCATAGTCAAGAATGATAAACACTTTTATTTAAATTTAGTTATCAGTATAAAGTTTTAATTGACATTACATCTATCGAAGTTTATTAAAAATATCGGCATCAGTATCACGTAGTACAGAATGAAAAACTCCTGTTTCGCTATCTATTCGACACGAAACAATGGACGGTCAAATGAGATTATTTAATAAGCGCAAATGTCACAATTAGTTCAAATATGTACACAAGAAGTTTTAACATAAACAACAGCATAACATGTAACAGCATACACAGTGTCAATAGCTACAGTAATTAGCTACAATAATTTGGTGTCAGAAGATCTCAAATATTTTAAAATCGTTGAGTTCAGTCATAGCTTATCTTATCCCATTTAACACGGTTATCTGTTATATGAACTCACGACACTTTATTGTCGGGATACACAGGGATGAAGAGGATTTTGATTGCCTTAAAGGAATAGCAATACTACTATAAAAACCCAGAGACCTGTGTCATTACTTAATGTAGCGTGACATAATAATTTCAAGAAGATCTGAAAATAACTATTCGTCATCAATAAAAGTGATGGTAGATGCCTTTTAGTAAGATCTGTTCATGACAGTCACGGTGTTTGCGTTGTAAATACAGATTACTATGAATCTCGTGCATGACCTGTTGAGTGAGCAATCTAGGGCTTGATCTGTGAACTACTTCGGAAAACACATGGATTTCGTGATTATCGTAATACATGGCCTTGTAGCAAAGAGAGTTTACCTTAAATCCGAAAATTACTATTTGTACTCGTAAAAATTGATTGATTATAGCTGCATTTTGTTAAAAACTGTTTATCGCGACCATGGCTTTCTCGTTGAAAATAAAGGTTATTACGAATCACGTGTTCACTAGTGAGTTTGAACGTATAGGCTTAATCTAAATTACGTGCTCGATGCGTTGACTAGATTTAGATATTTGGTATATAATTATAAGTAAATAAATAGCCATTCAAAGTGGTGTAATGAGCATATTACGTAAATAAGAACGCTAAATGTTTATTGGACATCACGATTGAGGATGCAAGAGGGGTGGGGGTTTGGGGGGGGGGGGGGGGGCAAAAGTACATTTCGTACACGAAAATAGTAAAACACAAATAAATACACACACAAATAAGAAATTACCTACAAAGATAATACAGATAATCTTATCAGAAGCATTTTATAGACTAGATAGCACTAGTTTTTTAACTTAGTATACTGAGTTAACATCGCCTTTTTTATTGGTATAGCTGGCAACATTTGGAACTCCTGTTTTAATAACGGAATATCATATGGGAAATTTTTAGTAGTAAGGACAATAATCATGTTAAAAGCGTGATGTGGTAGCAAAAATAAGATTATATATTATGGAGAACAAAAAACAAACACAACAACAACATACCTTGATGTCCGTTAAAAGTGGTACTTTGTATTTACTTAAAACACGATATACGATCGATGCTACCTAAAGTGTTCGGTTGATAGGAATTAGGGTTATTTGAAATTCAACGATTCGAGTCGTCGGATCTGAATGAATTTAAATAGTCATTGTTGTTGACTCTGTGGATTTTCGACTTCGAGTCCTTGATTAAAATGGTGCCGTCAGATGACCACGCACCAAGTAGGCGACCTGATTTCACGAGGGCTCTAGCGTTAAATAACAGGGAGCTTCTCTTGGCAGTAAGGTCCTCGTTGATGAACGTTTTGTTATAACCAACGTCTTTCAGTTTTGATCGGCTTAGGTACACTTTTTGTCTGGCTCTGTATGAGGTAAACTTTACTATAATGTCCCGGGGTTTGCTTGGATTCGGTTTGCCGACTCTGTGAGATCGGTCTATTTCTGTCAGGGACAGGCCGGAACCGATCGCATCAGACAGTTTGATGATCAGATCATCCGTGTTTTCAGATTGATTTTCCTGTATGCCAGAAACACGAACTAGATTTCTCCTGGAGTACTGTTCTTGGTCATCGAGTTTCGATTCCAGTCGACTAATATTGGCCTTCAAATCCGAGTTTTCTGTAATAAGCAGAGTATTTGCTTGCTCTAGAGCTTCCAGTTTGGAGTTGAACTTTGACATAACACTCGAGACCACGTTTTCTACGATTGATTCAATGTGTGTACGAAATGTAGCTACCAGGGTGTCAGATATTTTCTGGATTGCATCTTCCGAAAGAGTTAATGTCGTCTCACCGGGTGATGGTGTGATGGGCGATTCCATGTTAGCAGGGAAGTAGTTTGGTCGCTTGAGATCGTTTATGAGCTCGTTATCGGGCGAACTAAGCGCTCGCTTGCTGTTTCTAGTGCGATCTGGGGTCTCGAAGAAATTTGACATTACCAGAAATCAGATAAACGCTAAAGCTAAGGCTAAGGCAGAACGTTTTTTTCTATCTAACAAAAGATTCATATGTTGCATGTCAAAAAGGTCCAACATTCACAATCACAACACTTGCAATCCATCACTTTCAATACCATAACACGCACTTTGCACTGCACAATTACAATCACAACATTTAAAGCTTATTCCAGCATTTTAGCTAAACTTTCACTTTTTTCACTTTTCACTTCACTTCTTTCCATTAAAGATAACTTCAGATAATTTCAAAATCAAATCAAATCAGAAGCATTTTGATTATATGAGCTTTAATTCACGTGCAACATGCATAAACCATATATTATCCAAGCGGGGTTGACGTTTACATCGCTAACGGAAATCGATAACCACGAGCTGTGAAAAAACACGTCTTGTCACCATGAAAGCTAGCTACTGAACCAGCTATACCCTCGCTTATTAGACGTTGTCTTTTTTAAGGCCTTGCTGGAGAATCATTTAACGCACTGATCTTTGCTATAACTCATGCCTTTAACAAGAATTACTTTCCCTGATAAGCACTTGATACTTCCTCCAAATTCGCTCAATGTATTTAAATTTCCGAACTAAAAACCCAAATCCGTTCGACCTTCAGCAAATACTACTTAAATTGTCTTTAAAGAAATACTTGTAGGGTCGTTAATATAAACGAGTGAAATGCAACTGTTTAACTAACAAAAGGTGAGTGTTAAATCACGTGAGATCACGGGTTAAGTTACATGGTATAGCGTCATCAAAATTGACTTTTATCAATAAAACTGAGCTGAGAGCAAGATTTTGTGTTGTATTATTGCTTCAAGTTTAAACAATAAATGATATATGATAAATCATTACAGCCATAATGCAGTGAATTGATTTGCTTTTCATTTTTGATGGTAGATTCCTCATAACATCTGGTATGTCGCTTTTTCTTATAACAGGCTTATGTTATGGCAGCAGTTTTCAGTTTATTTTAAATTATAAACGCTATAATGTATAACGCTGCTTTAGGCTACATGCTATATAACAGCTTAATGAGTATGCCTTTGATCATGTTCGTTACAAAATTAGCATGTACTTTAGTTTGCAAATGTGATTCAACTTAAATATATAGTGTTTGATATAGTTGTTATTTAATCAATCAAGAAACGTCAGTTATGTATCAGATGTTTTCAGTTTGTAAAAAACGTCGAACCAAACCATAAAACAAAATTTAACGCAGTAATTCAAAGTTTATTTTAGTAGACATATGGTCAATCATGTATGATATATTATAAAATTGATACAAAGAATGTTGTTCTTTGTGTATTGTTTCTAATAAAGGACGGCCTTTCGGTTTGCGTAATGGATATGTGAATGCCTAATATGATGATTAAGGAAAAGGATATCCAGGAATAGGTTATCCAGGAACTGATATCCATGAGAAGTATATCCAGGAAAAGGATATCAAGTAAGATATTCAGATAAACGCCTCTTTTGTTCTGAAATCAGATAAATGTAGGTGGAAGTTGAAATAATTTAAAATGTTAATGTACTTTAACAAATAATATTACAAAATAATACTTAAAAAGGGCGTTACAGGTATACACACAAGAATACTAATACAACTCGAGATACACAGACACAGAGGCATTTTGACAACAAACATGCACTCGAATACGGGACATACGTAAAGAACAAAACATGAAAACTATTCTTGCCTTTAAATATACGTCGTAAAACAACTGTGCATTAAGATTAATTACGTACATGTATTAAATAATTCACCAGATCTATTTTCTGTTTTAAGGAATAAAAGTGGCCTATAATGAACGTTTTAGAATTAAAGAATTTAAATGTAAGTAGCAATACAACTAAGTACTTAGGATAATAACACATTGATAATTCACAATATTGGCTGTTCATTGTTAGCAATAAAAGTAGCCTTCATTTAATTTTTTATTATTTTCGTAAACTGAAGAAATAATGTGAACGCATGTTTACGAGGTTGAAGTTTTCAATATAATTGCCTTTCAAATGTTTACGTAATTCAGGCGCTTATTCGAACACAGAAAACATGAGAAACTTGAAAATAAGATCCCGATTGATACATCAAATTGTTTAAAGGCTCTTTTCGCGATTGGTGTCATATCTTTTGAGCAATGTGCTGTTCATAAATCAAACAATTTATATATTCGAAAAACCTGCTATCCTAAAAAGTACGGGTTAAAACGATCCCACTCTCCCGGCTCTTTCGTCAAAAGTGCACACGATTGCTCCGTGTAGGATATGTTTCCATCGTCACACTTGCACGAATGGCAGACAAGTCCGATGTTTCCGCAAAACCAAGCCTCGCAAACCCTGTGTTCTTTGCCATCATGGTCAATACACGATCCTGAACATAATGCTTTTTGTTATGTATAGTTTTTATATAAATACATTTCGCAATGTACACGAGTGAATTTGCATCGCATGGTGATATGTACCAACAATGTTTTGTTATTTTATAACCAGTGTTTGACATGTATTAGTAATCAAACGATGTGGATGCATTTTAAACAAGCCACAAACATACAATCGAATACGGTAATACGTAAAAAAAATCATGAACACTAAACAAATTAAATTTGCAATACAAAAACTGGATTTTACTAGCATAGGTTTGCCTTTAAATTAAGTATTATTATAAATAGGTAATTCGATGAATTACATATTGATTATTCACGAGATAACTTGTCATTCTAGCATAATTAGTTTCATATGTTTTGAGCAAAGTGACGTTAATAAGTCAAACGATTTACATTTTTGAAAAACCTGATATAAATGTCTCCAAAATGGTGTTAATTCAAAGTTGACCCAGAACTTTTCTAACAGTTAACTCCAGAACTCTTTCTCCGCAAGTTTACACGTAATTACATAATTTGTATTTTCCAGTGATTGGTAAATACTTAATTAAAATTATTAACACATTAAGCAGGAATGCCTACAAACATCTTTTCTCGGCTCACATTGCACTGGTGTTGCACATAGTGGCCATCCAAGCATCGACCTTATGCAGTCGTATTTTCCATCGTAACACTGACACAATTTACAGTCGTTTTCGACATAGAAAAACATGCCATGATCTTGTTTTTCATAAAATTCTTGTCATGATCCTGAATATTATGGTTTGTGTTACATGTATGTATAGTTTTCATGAAAAGCCATATCACAATTTACACTACTGTATTGGCATCTCACAGTTATATAAACCAGTTATTTTTGTAAAGTATAACATGTGTTTCATGTGTGTTAGTAATTAAACGATGTAGATGAATTTTTATTTTTAACAAGTTACAAACATACACTTGAATACGGATCATAAGTAAAACACTTATACATGAAAACAGAACCAACCTAAACTTTTACAAGAACGTGATTTAACTAGCAAAGTTTTGCCTTTAAATTTAAGTAGTAATACAAATATGTATTTAGAGTAAATACATATTTATTATTAACGAGATCTATTATTGAAAGTTTTAGCATTTTCTAAAACTGCATATTAAGGTAAACACCTTTTTGCGAGGTTGAAATTGTCAATAGAATCAGTGCCTTTAAAAAGTTTTAATTCGTCAGACCCTTATATTCGAAAACATAGAAAAACAAGTAAAACATGCTATTAAGATTCTGATTGATACATCTATACGTTTAAATTCTCGATTGGTTTCATATCTGTTGAGCAAAGCGAAGTTTAAAAATCAAACATATTAAGAACACCAAGTACCTTTGTAAAATTTAAATACACAACTCGTTCTCCGAAAGTATAAACGTTAATATATTTTTTCTAGCAATAATTGATTAAGATATATATTTAATTTAAATTATTTACACCTTTGTGCAAGGTAAGCTTACCACTAGGTTTTATCGGCCCACTTGACATCGATGTTTGTGACCGGTCAGCACAAAGTGGTAATATTCGTTCACAGGTTATTTTGCCATCGTTACACAGGCACACGTCACAGAGGTTAGATAGGAAATGAACGCCGAGCGCGTATTTGTGGCCCTTCTCGTCCTAACATGAGTCTAAACATAATGGTTTGTGTAATGTATACATTTCATCAAAATACTTGTCGCAATGCACACGATCGTATTTGCATCACATAATTACATATACCAGCTTTTTGTATTTTATAAGCTTAGTTGTGCATGTGTTATTGGGCAAACGATGTGGACACATTTTAACGACTGTTTAACATTATAATGCTATACTCTCTCTCATCCGCTATGACCAAAATGACGACAGAGAAAACCAAGAGAACAATGAGAATCGTGTTCATTTTCGATATTGAATGCCCTCTCCTGAAAACGTAAATATCCAAACAGCCATTTAAAAACGCCCATTAAATTTATATATACAATCGATATAAAGTGAAAGTTAATTATCGGTATGAAACCCAGACCTTCCAAATATAAATGCAACCACATCGACACTTAAATACGGAATAACCTCGTGCAAATGTATATTCACTTTAACTTTATTTATAGTTATTAGGCAATGTTTATTAATATTTTGTTTATAGATGCCTACATAAAAGATTTTTGTTTTACATAATCTGATTTATTCCCTAACAATATGATTTATAATCCAAGTGTCAGCATGCACATTTTCTACATGTTTTACACAAGTTTCACACACCACTGACGCTTTATATAAAGCACACCAACGGCAGTCATTGGTGCCTGCTTTAAATAAACGTGACACTATCGTTTAAATCATAATGATTAAAAACGTACGTTTATGTACAGGTATATTAATTATAATCGCAATTAACTACTTACATTTCAACCCAAAGTCACGTTGCATCTGTTGCAAGAATAAAACCAGGACATATGTAGTTTTGCGCAATTCATTATTAATATATGTTAATTTACAATAATAGGAAAAGACAATCTGATCGATCAATTTCTTCAAATCACATTATTAATGTCCTCATAGTTAAACTTTGTACTCTTAATCTAGAAAAAACCTTTACAACCTCACCTCGCATTTAAAAATTCGGGTTAAATGCATGTGCGAAAAGTATCCTCCCAGATAGGCCTTTCCAGTCCGGACAAGATAATCAAGAGAACAATTTCCGCTTAAATTGTATTTTTATTTTAAAGGAAGACTCTTTTTTGACAAAAATACAATTTAGGCGCCAGTAGGGATCTTTTCCTCTATGTAATAGATGCGGATAAATTTTCGTATACATTCGTCTTTTGTATCCTGCGTTCTGTGTCCGCGTGAAGTGTCCAGGTCTAGCAGCAGAGTGGATATTACGAAGCTCTTGATGAGCCTGTGCTTGTTTGGGGAAGCTGATAGAGCTGCTTGTCCACAGCCTGCTCATTCCAACCATCGCTGCGGTCGCCATGGCAATTCTTTTTTTGGACCTCAGTTGTACTGGCGCCATCCTTGGACAGGGTTTTTCCTAAGTACCTATAGCTGGTTACTTATTTCCGCTTCTCGCTGTTAATGGTGATGTATACACTAGTGTTGTTCTGAATGATCAAATAAAAAACAGTTGGCTTATTGAAAAACTCAAGGCCGATAGCCATTATGGGGCTTGGTCAAGCTCTGACGTGTGTTCTTGTTTATATTTCAAAGCATCATATTTTATTACTTTTTTTAGAATATGTTACCGAATCGGCCTTCTGTACTTTTATTTCCCTTTCATATACAATGTATTACGTATCTCTTGCGAGGTAATTTAAATAAGGTATTTCTTGCGATGTAATTTCTATGACGAAACAAACACGTTTAGGCTAAAGTTTCTTGCTTATACGGACACACGTGGTGGTTGAATTGAAAGTAACATTTTTTGTTTAATCTTCGAACGCATCAAACACGCATTTTGAATTGTGTGTTTGCCAGCATAATTGTAAATATCGATAGCAGAGAGGGTATTTACGTGATAGTCACGATGACGACGTCAATTTCGAGACAGTTATTTTTCGTCGTTTTATACCCTTTATCAGTTTTGTTTGATTTTAAATAACGATCTTTATATCTTGACTTTATATCCCGCAAATTTTCTCAGGGAAGCTGTAATTAGATCATCCTGCAAACAAATTACGCAGGGAGAAAAGTCATGATATAGAGTGATTATAAAAGTAACATAGATATTCAAAATCAACGAATATTTCGCAAAACATTTCATTGATAAAGTAAACCCATATGCAATCAATATTTCTTATAGCTTCAGCCACAATTTAAACACTAGATGTGGTCTGGTAACATAGATTTAACTAGATACGAAATTCTCGTTTTCATTTGTAACCGTGTGGTTGTCTAAAGTGCTTAATTATATGGACATAAGTAGCAAGATATATTCAAACTATGCCTCTGTAGTCAAACAATATCCCCAAATCATGGGTTCAGCCTGTTGTCTGACTGCGATGATAATAATACCGAGTTCTGGAAGACCATTGTTAGGGTTGGCGTTTCTCAATCAAGGTCTAAGACTATACCTTTAGAAATGAAACTAACAGATGGGTCTGTATCTACAGATATGAAGCAAATTTTGTCTAAGTGGAAGCAAGATTTTAGTCAATTATTTGTATCTAGAGGCTCTGTACCTAGTGACAGTAATTAAGCAACTACTACAGTTGATTTTAACCAAGATAGATGTCTAATGCTTAATGGAAGTATTACTATTGACGAAGTAAGAAAAGCTATTTTAAAGCTAAGAAAGGAAAAGCGTGTGGTATTGACAATATAGCGGTTGAGATTTTACAAAATGATTGTTTTGTGTCATATTTACAAGTTTTTTATAACGTATGTTTTAATGCTGGTATTATTCCATCAGAATGGAACAAAATGATTATTAATCCTATTCCTAAAAATAATACGTCAGATCCAAGGGATCCTTTATCTTATCGAGGTATTGCGCTTTCTTGCTCAATGTATAAATTATATTGTTCGATTTTGAATGACATATTATCCAATTGGGTTGAAAATGAAAATATTATAATTGTTGAACAAAATGGTTTTCGTAAAAAGAGAAGCAGATCAGGTTTTAACCCTTACTAATATTGAGACACGAAAGAAGTTAAAGTTTTCAACGTTGTGTGCTTTTATTGATTTCAAAACGGCGTACGATTTTATAGATAGAAATATTTTATGGACTATACTATCTCAGCCAGCTTTGGTATAGGAGGAAAGATTTTGGATGCTTTGGAGTCTCTATATAGAAATGTTACATCATGTGTTAGAATAAATGGTTTGTGTACAGATTGGTTTGATGTTGAATGTGGCTTCAGGCAGGGATGCTTGTTATCTCCCCTTTTATTCAATCCGTACATAAATGATTTAGCTGTACGTATTAAAGACCTAGATAAAGGTGTTACTCTTGATAGTAGTAAAATATGTATTTTATTATATGCAGATGGTATTGTTCTATTAGCAGAAAAGGAAGAAGATTTGCAATTAATGCTTGATAATATATATCAATGGTGTACTGAGAATCATATGAATGTTAACCCTGAAAAGAGTAATATTATACACTTCAGATCACAATCTGTCAACCGAACTTCATAAAATTTTATATGTGGACCCCGTGAATTGAGAGTGGTCGACAGGTATACTTACTTTGGGCTGTTATTAAATGAGTTCCTTAATTATGATCTTACTGCTAAAAGTGTCTCCCAAAGTGCAGGCAGGTCCCTTGGGTTACTCATTGCCAAATGTAAATCTATAGGCGGAGTGCCATACAATGTTTTCAATAAACTATATGATAGCACTGTTTGGCCAGTCATATCCTATGGGGCCTCAGTGTGGGGTGTATGATCATTATCTTGCATAAATGCAGTCCAGCGTCGAGCTATGCGCTTTTTCTTGGGTTTGGGCAAATATACACCAAACAGTGCTCTCTATGGTGAATTATCATGGCAACCACCACATGTGAAACAATGGAGATCTGTTGTAGCAGCAATGGCATAGATTGAAACGTATGGGTGACAATAGAATTAATAGTAAAATGTTCTCAATATGCTGTCATAGAAGTAATAATAACTGCAGAAATTGGCAATTTTATGTAAATCTTATTTCAGAAGTATTGATATGTTGAATAATCTTGATCAATATGCAACAATTTCCTTCAAGCAATTATGTAATCTTGTAGAATCTGTAACTATGAATAAATACATAGAACAGTGGAAAGATTCAATACAAAGCGAACAAGGTCCATCCCGTACTGGTAGAAACAAACTTAGAACATATCGTATTTTTAAGCATGATTTTGATACAGAAAGTTATGTGAAATCTAAAATGCCCATAAAATATAGATCTGCTTTTGCTAAATTCCGGTGTGGGGTGGCACCTATTCGACTAGAAACAGGAAGATATGAGAATTTGCCTGAACATTTACGGTGTCCAATTTGCAATTTATCAATCGAAAATGAGATTCATGCAATACTTAAATGTCCTGCGTATGTTGACGATAGAAATGTCTTATTACGTAAGGCCACAGAAATAGACAATAACTTTATTAATATGTCAGACCAGGATAAATTTATATTTCTTTTTTCCAATGAAAGTGTTATTTATGAGACTGCCAAAACCTGTTACAAAATACTTCAATCTAGAAATAACTATTTGTATAGATAGTGTAGTTGGGCAGTAGGGGTGGTCTGATGTATGTACACTGGCAATGTCTTGGTCTTGGTCAATTGGTCTGTGTTGCAACGCCTGTGATGACCACCAGTGTACATGCCATGGATTACCGTACTTCTTGATTATACTATCAGATGTTTAGATTATTCATTCTTTTAGTCCTACTTGATTTTACGGTTTTACATAGCGTAGAAGAAAACATTATGATTTTCCTAAGAATATGATATAGTACATATCAGTGGTGCTAGTTAGTTTACTGCATGCATGGTCTGAGGTGATATGTGTTTTATCTACATTTTATAATTTTGGCAAAAGTCACGATATCTCTTTTTAGTATCTTAAAATTCTTGTTTTTAAGGCAGTTTTTTAATCTTATAAATGAAAGTTAAGATTAGCACTACTATTATGGCTTTTAGTTAATTGTACAATTGTTGCATTTTGAATGCATTGTGTATATACTCTCTTCAGTAGTTCAGTAATCATGTTTAAATGTCAGATACATTTATATATATCAATATGAAAACATTGATATTGCATACATAGGTTAAATGGTAGTTGATCTACCAATACACTAGGTTACCATCAAGACAAGTGAATCAACACACTCATTCTCAACTTAAGTGGTCAACCACTGGCTTTGAACAGTGATTCGTTATAGCTCAATAATATCTCTATTGCCATTACTAACTTAAAATCAACAGCCAAACATCGACCTACACTCAAAATACTCTCTATCTCTCTCACTCACTCACTCATTTACTCGTATTCATATCACCTACCTAAACCCCATGCATACAACTCTTACCCACACACTCACACTCACTCACTCACGGAATACATGTAATATCTTTTACCATAACTGTGTTCTCTGTGTTATATAGACTATTTTGTATAGTCTCTTATAAATCAAATTTGAATTGCCATTTACATATGTTTTTATACATGTGTTTTTATATCTTGTATATACTATGTTGTACATGTAAATGGA
This sequence comes from Dreissena polymorpha, assembly GCF_020536995.1. NCBI lineage: Eukaryota > Metazoa > Mollusca > Bivalvia > Myida > Dreissenidae > Dreissena > Dreissena polymorpha. Next base: position 136,922,193 of record NC_068355.1, on the reverse strand, counting down.
TGAGACTGAAATAAAATAAAATATAGGTCTAGAGCAGCATACTACTGGATTACAGTTTCTCAGGTGAACGTTCATGGACCTTCTAATTCCACCTTTATATATAGAAGTTAGTTTTGTCAACCAAACTATTGAACTCAATGGCCCATTTCGTTATTTCAATGTAAAATGGATTGTTTCTGAAGTTTTCTAAACAGTATTTTCGGTATTTCCCAGCTATTACAACGAACAAATACTTAAACATGAGTAAACATACACTTATCCATTAAGATTATATCGATGTCAAACTTATGGATTAAATAAGCGATTTAATTAAGTGAGAGACACGTCTGGAAAGCAATTCATGTAATATTTATTGTTTGAAATATATACTGTAAAATAACAAGATTTGAAGTCAAATGTATTGTCCTATATTTTGTGCATGCATGACGACCAAAATATACACATTGTAACTAATACAGAACTGTAAATTTGGCTAAAACACTTTATTATGTGAAATCACGATAGTTGTGAATATCCTCATATAAGGTGCTAATAAGACATCGCCCTAATTGTTTGGTTATTCTCAAGTACAGAATAATATATTACTCAATTACATAAACACAATTTACAATGGCATGAACTAATGATACAATACACATTCCATCTGAATTTTATATAGTTCTTCTAATTGCATGTGCGCTATGTGAAAAGGGTGTTTAATGAATATGCGTAAAGTGCTGTCTCAGATAAGCCTGGACAGTCCGCACAGGCTAATTAGGGCCGACACTTTTCGCCTTTAATTGTTTGTTTGTTTGTTTTTTGTAAGAAGAGACTGTCTTTAAAAGAAATATATCAAACTAGCGGAAAGTGTCGTTTTTCCACAGAGCACTGCCAATTTTATAATATTTGACTAACGATTTTTTGCAAAATGCAAAACAATAGGAAAAAGGATCAATATTATACATGGAAAATGTCGAAACGATGAAATGTATACGGTCAATCAGAGAAATGTAGCATTGTAACAACCCGTTTTGCAATAAACTCGTTTTGCAATAAATTTATTGCAAAACGGATTGGAGTGTCTTATTGCAATTTGATTTTTTTTACATTTGTTACACAACATTCAGTTTATCGTTTCATTAAGATAATAATTGAAAGACCGACATAAAGAGTTAATGGCAATGGGTCATATTTTTACTGTAACTGTTACTGCTTTTATATAAACACTTACTTGGAAAATGGAATAAAACAATATTAGGTACATGTTTAAGAAGTAATTTAATTAGCATCATTTACATAGAATTTATAAAAATACTGTTTATACTGTGAATAAATTATGTTTAAGATATCAAACATAAGAACTACGTTTAAATGTTTTAAATTGTCTTACCATCGGTAATTGTTATTTGATACACGGAAATACACAGAAAAACATCATGCAACATCAAAATACAAAAAGCAAACGTCAACCCGCAGGTTTGGGAAATGCAGAGATTAAGGTTAAAACAAGCCTTCATGTGAGGACTTAAATAATGGAAAGAATACATATATATTAGAAACAGGTCAGGAACAATATCTATGGACCATACACTTATGTTTACAGATCTTAAAACCCAGCATTTTCTCAACACATTTACTATTAAACTGTCTATATAATTATCACACAGCGAATGTCCTCTGCACAAAAAGGCCAAAGGACTCAAACAACTGAATGCATTAATTGACATAAATTGACATTACGGACTCTGGAGCTTTAGTATATTCAACTTATATTTAATTAATGTGTATACAAGAGTAAGACTAATACACATATATTTATATATATATAAAATATTTACGTCTTGTCATTTTATAACCAACGTTTGCAAAAACGTAGAGTAACTAATTTTGTATTAACAATATATCTCGTGTTCTTATTATGCATACCCATTGTATATTTATCACTGTATTTGCAGAGATAGAACACATCAGTACTATTCGCTTCATAGTAAGAATGTATGTTCACAAAAATAGTTTATTTGATAACAAATACTTTATTCATTGCGTCACACTTAAAAAGAGATAAATTGTTAATAAAATAGTTAAACATAGCTATTTATGTCCCCTTATAGGTTGAGGTACCTTCGTGGTATTTTGATATTTTGAGAATAGGCGCAATTGGGACAAAGCCTATGTATGAACACAGCTAGATATTGTTATTTATTTATAAAATAATGTAGAATATCCTCTAGAATAAAAATCAGCAATATTTTTCAACGTATGCCTCTACTCATGAAGAAAATAATGAATGCATGTTATTAATTAGTGAAATTCCTCTAGAGTTAGAAGAAGAGTTTTATTTTGTATATATAACGCGTTTGCGCCTATGTATTGGAGAAAACACAACAATTAGGTTGCAATTCATAATACAATAAAATTCACCATATTATATTGGGTAGATGATGGAACACGTACTTATATAAAATGTGGTTCTTATTTTGTCGCTGCCTTGAGACGTTCCCAACTTAATCTAGTGTATGCTACCTTGCACCTCGGATAATCAGATAACACAATTTTATGATTAAATTTAAGAAAGTTTTCGACCGCGTGTGGCATGATGGCCTATGGCAATTTATGAGAGGATTCAACATTGATGAAGGGCTGATGCAGGTCATCTAAGACCTATACGGAAACGCAAGCAGCGCAGTTCACCTCAATTGACTGCAGGGGGACTTCTTCAAGGCATCACTGGACGTCCGTCAGGAATGCATGCTCTCTCAAACCTGTTCAACATTGTCCTTGAGAAGATAATGCAGGAGACTCGCCATGACCACCACACCCCTATCTACAACGGTGGAAAACATATCTCCAACTTAAAATTCACTTATGACATTGACCTGATTCGCCAACAGAATCGATGAAGGAGCAGGCTTATACGGGATGGGGGTCAGCACGGAAAGGTCGAGGATTATGGTGAACAGCATGACCAGCACCAGTGCAAACATCACCATAAACGACAAGAAGCTAGAAGAAGAGACCAGCTTTGAGAACTTGGGCGCAACGCTGTCCAATGATGGTGACAGTACCCCAAAGGTCCGAATAAGAATTGCCATGGCGACCGCAACGATGGCAAGACTGAGCAGGTTGTGGACAAGCAGTTCCATAAGCTTCCAAACCAAGTACAGGCTCTACAAGTCCCTCGTAGTCTACATCCTACTAAACGGCTGCGAAACCTGGACATCTCATGCGGAAAAATAACGCAGGATACAGGCATTTGAACATTAATGTCTCAGAAGACTGTCCCGCATTTTTTACACGGAGCAAAACACACGATTACGTCCGGACCATGACTTCAACACTTGTTGGCACACAAGAGCCCAAACATGCGACCGTCAAACAACGAAAGTTTTCTTGGTTTGCACACCTCACCAGGCACGAGTCCATGTGAAAGACTGTTCGCTATAGAGAGGTCGACGTCGCTAATAGTAAACATCTCCAACTTATGCCATAGTAACTGATAATAATAAACCAAAATAATATGACTGTACGCATATATTAAAGATGTGTCGAATCGATGATCTTTTTACATGTGACGCTATTCTGTTTTGCAGTAAACAAAGTGACATCTCGCCAACTGTCAATCAGATTTTTATCTAAATATCGATAGACCAATCAGCGATGATCGATAAATCGTGCGCGTCGGTTGCTAACGACATGTCCGTAATTTTCTAGATAAGCCGAATCCCTTGTTCTCCTTTATTCAACGAGTTTCGTTTATTTTGTTCAAACAAAATTGAAATCAAATATAAAAACGTTGTAAATAAGTTTTATGTTACTCGAACAGTCGGTATCCAGATAGAAAAGTTTGAGGAATTTTATGCTTTCCATTTACAACGCGGAAATGTGGACTTTACAAGTGAGAGTGTAAGATTCAATGTGCAGAATTACCAAAATTACCAAAATCCCCCTTTTAGACAATTAATTCATTTCAGAAACTGAAAATCGCAATATTAAGTATGAATTGTATCACGTGTATATGTAAACTTATAGGGAATATTGGTACGTGCGTAAATTAACGAAATCAACGTTATAAATCGCTGTTCATGTCAGAAACAAGTGAACGCTATATTATGTTACTATTTTAATACAAAAGTATAGACGCCACCGTTGATTTTGTTCTGCACGTTCAATGATTTAACTTTGATAAATACCCCATACGCAATGTTTAATAGTAAAGATATCACTTTTATACGTAATAACATGGTGGATTTTGGTACCCGCTCGGCGTCAGAAAGCGTGTAAAACTTGAGCGAAATTCAAGTTATAAAGCGCTATTGAAGTCAAATACAAGTGGAAACAATGTTTCATTAGTATTTTCGTAAATTTAGTACTAATACTGCCATTAGACGTAGTAACAGGTTAGATTTCGGTAAGCGCTAAAGCGTTTGGGAGCGTGTTTAAAGTACCGACATACCCGTTATACATAGCTTTCGTTCTTTATAAACTTTTTTTTTGCATTTGCATAACAAATAAATAACACATACCCCTTTTACCAGTGTTATTGAAGGTGAAAAAAGTACATAACTATCGTGTTACTATAAACGTTCTAAAGACAAAGTAGCCACTATGGTGTTAGCTTGTCTAGGATTTCTTACAGCTAAACGACGTGACTAAGTGGGCGGAGCTATCATCGTCCAGTCGTGATGTCAATTGTGAGGTGAGTCCCTAGGTAACCTACCCCTCCATACACAATCTCTGCACTCTTTGCCACTGATGGAAAAGTCGGATTCAGTCTGCTACAGCTGTTAACCATCCTCCATTATTGTGAGAAGATAGAACACACACTGGTGTTCAGAATTAAATAGCTTACGTGTACAGGTTAATTATATGTGTAGTTGTTTTTTTATAAGTAAATGGCCTTAGTTATAATTATACATGCTTTAGATCAGCCGTTTCGCTACAGAGAATGTAATTTAAAAAGGTTTAAGCTCATGTACAACGCGTTAATCCTTATGTTGGGGGATTGGAAAACTGGAAAATGTATGGTCATATAGACTGTTCTCATCAGACATATCGAATTATTTTCACATTCATCTTTCACATTTATACAAAATCATAATCATATTCCAAAGGGATAAAACTATTTCGGTAATTCGTTTTAAATTTACGCCAGTACATACATTTTTATTTGTCGCCTGCTTACTATAACAGTATTCCACAGCGAATTCCGCATTTCTGATTCACTAAATTGAGTGTGTTATATCTGGTAAAAAGTTTCGAGTAATCTGGAATAAAAGTGCCATTGTCATTGAGGTAATCTGTAAAAGAAGTGTCCATGAAAATTTGGCATCCGACTCTTTAAACATTTGAATTTCCTAAATAACGTTAGTAAACTAAAATGTAACATGTTGTAATATTAATGGACATATTGATCTTTTATTTGGAATAGTTGGCAAGTTCTTGATTTATTTCCAAGTATTTTTATTTTGTTGAAATATGTACTGATCATCTAATCATGATGATTATCGATGGAATTTTATCATTTTTTGAATAAAATCCATCGTTTTTGCACGAATGTCTTTCTTCGAAATTTGAAGTACTATACCATCAATCGACCAAACAATGTTTAGTGTTTGAAAACCAAATGAACATAACATAAATGCAAAAAAAACTGTGGAACTTGCCGCTCGCGCGTGGCTTTTGTTGTTCTCTGTTATCGAAGTGCCATCTGTTATCAAAGTATCCGCATACCCGGCGTGTCTGTTATCAAAGTATCCGCATACCCGGCGTGTCTGTTATCAAAGTATCCGCCTACCCGGCGTGATTGTGGTGCATACTATAGATACCTTAATTCAAATACAACAGTCACTGCGGTATTAAAGTGCGTAGCGTAAACCAGTGTTGTGTAATCTCTCACGTTTATTAAAAACTAATTTGATTAATATTACGATTTGTAACTTTACACATAGGTGATTGTCTAACAATTTCCAAACAAATTAAACAATTAAATTAAACGCATTACACTAAGTTATTCATCAATTTAATTTAAATACAACAAGAATCAACACATGTTTTTTTAGGAATTATTTAACAGGATAATCTCCATTATATTATGCGATAGAATTGTTCAAACGTAAAGCTATAACCAGAGACGTATATCTACGTCTCTGCTATGACAATACAATTTTCGACAAATAAACTCGTAGACTAACAGGAGGGCCATGATAGCCCTGAAGCGCTCTCCTGAGTTTACCGACACCGATTGTTTAAAAACGTCACGTGGTTTAAAGTTACGAATTTGCAAAGAGAAAATAGGATAGACCTTAATGAACAAGAAATTGAACAAAAGATTAAATTCTAAATTACTAACAGCATGGACAAGGCTTTATATTGCGAAATTTGACCTTGAACCTCTATTAGTGACTGACCTGTTAGTGAGAGAGAACGGTTTAACACACACTATGCAGTGTCCTCTCGTGGTTCTTATTAGTGGAGAATTATCTTAAAAGTGCACAAAACTGACTAAGTTAAAGTCAGAATGAGCTGGTTTTTTAGCGAATAGTGTTTGTTCTTAAAAGAATGACCTTGATCAATGAGATACGGAGACAATTAGAACACGCGACACGTCGTCTCATGATGAAAAGCATTTTCAAATTATTTTACAAACCATTTATGTTAAGCAAAGTTTTGGCTGAGACTTTCAAGAATGTTTGTATTGTTTTGTGGTCACATTTGACTTATAAGTGCAACCTTCAAATTGGAGGTAGAAAGAAAATTGTTACAAGAGACACGTCGTCGTGTAATTGTTAACTTTTGCGAAGTTTTTAAATATTGCTCAATATATTGAAAAGGTATGGCTTATTCAAGATGCGATAAGCTGTTTCATTACCAAAGTTAACCTTTAACCACTTAGTGTGCCCTTGACCTTTGAGGTCGTCTTCAGAAGGTTAACAAAATTGAGCAACGTTATTTTAACGCACGCGCCGACGACGATGAAAGTCTATTGACAAGATACAGTGAAGTTTCTGATGAAGAAAATGTTAAAGGAACAGTTCACTGAATGCAATTTCAAAAGGCTATAAAATAAGTTTTTGTAAATAATAAATAAAACTTGAAATTGTGAAATACTGCAAACCACCCTATATCAATCGGGCATTAATAAATATGTATTACTTTGGGAGCAGGTAAATATCCGGATGTAAATGTTACTTCTGATTGGCTAAAAGTTTATTTAAAATCTTGTTTTAATAAAATAATGTCATCATTACATCATTACTATTTGCGACACTGAACGACTTTGTTGTTTTGTTTGTTACTATTCATTATATTGTTACGATCGCTTCTTTCTCATTTGAGCTGAAAGGAACATTCGTTGTTGTTGCGTTGTTGTTTTTGTTGTTGTTATATTTACCGACTTCGCTACATACGCAAAATATGACATTCACGCTGTATTTTGGAGCTCACATTCTGAAGTTTTTAATTCTTATTCAATAACTTTCCAATAATATGCATCATAATTTGCAAGTTAATATCAAATGCTCTCTTTTTCTCCCTCTCTCTCTCTCTTTCCGACCAAAATCGTAAGGTAAATGTTTGCCGTGACAAACTTTAGCGATATTTCAGCCCTAAAAAACTCGACAGTCGCAAGAAACCAGACAATTATTTATCCGTGAAAATTGTTTTAAGTAACGTAATCCCATTAGTTAATACATTGAAAAAGTATGTTATCTCAAAATCAAATACAACGAGATTCACTTTGTTAAAAACACAAAACTGAGTATGCAAGAAGTTTGCAAAAAATGTTAGGAACATATTTATTGTATTTATTGGAACGATTACATGCATGAATGAAACAAGTTGTGGAACTACGATAACTTAATCAAAGTCTCGTTCCCATCCACGTTTTTAAAGGAATTGTTTTGTTGTTGTTTTTTTCGGCGTAAGCTGCATAAGCCAGCTTTTCACCTTAGCCTGACCTTTGTAAGTGTCCAATAAAATTCCAATAAAATTTCCCGCGGCTAGGTACGAATGAATACACTTCATTTATTCCATTGGCTGATTTGAGTATACCACCAGTACATTGGAAACATATCCGCGTCTTTGTAACACTGTTTTACTGTATGAAACAATTTTATCTCGAATGAAAAGGCTTAATAGATAGAACAGTTTTACACTCAATTCTCGACAGCAATACAGTTTGTGCGTACACCTTTTATTTTCAGAGTATTACCAGCGCAAGAGCGTTTATACTTAAAAGGCTATGTTCTCATATTTAGTACTTACTTCCTTATTCCTGTCAACATGTTAACATGTAAAAGTATAAAGAGCAATGGAAGCGAGGCCTCACTTTAAAGCATTGCATTTCAACCCGCGAGGTATATCGGGTCAATTCGCGGACATTCAGAGTTTATATACAGGTCATCACCGGAGTTGGCGGCCAGTAAAATAATCGTTATATAATAAAGACGCTATCCGTGAACTAGGTGACCTGGAATTTTCTTTAGACCAGAAATATGTTAAATGAAGATATTCAGCAATATAATTATGGTATGTAAATAATAGATTCTTAATGTGTTTTCAACAATACAATGATAAATATTATTGTTGATAAATTTAACAATAATTATTCGTCCATATTGCCTAATGTACTAAAGTGATATTATGAGCATGTAACAGTTTATAGGTGTCTATCGCAACCGTTGATTATTTTTGATGTTTCTACTTCATATACACTTATATTAATTAATGCAGCATCATCATACTAAAACAATATACCAGAAAGAGAAAAATAATGCATTTGAATATCAACCGTACTTTCGTTTGACAACTGATCATGCGTTTACGAGTTGAACCTAAATTTAGTTTTAGTGCAGATTTGTTCATACGACACAAAGACACGAAATTGTTTTACGGATCATTTCAGCTTACAGGACTGGGTGGGTCACGTAAGAATATCGAATATAAAATATATTTTTATAAACAACTGGTAGCAAGGTGAGTTGCAGATAATTAATCAGTAACCACATTTTAACTAACTATTTTGACCTGTTAATTCTTTTCAACTCAATTCAACAGTGCAAAATGCCCATAATATCACTTTAAGCGTTAGCACGATGATAATTGATACTGTTAATAATCGAATCAAATAGCAATGCCCGACAAACCACTAAAACAGGTTTGTTCGAAGAACGCGCCTATAAATACGGATACTTCTCGTGTGGCCGGTTGACTCATATGTTTAAATTTCACTTCCATTCTTCTTTTGGTTTTCTGTTTTGTATCTATAGGTTTATGACCAGCAATATGTTATAATGTAAAATAAGCCGCGAAAACTCCCCGTAACATCCCGTACTGCGTGTGATGCAGCTAAGAACTGCACAGAAAAAGACATTCGCTATACTTGATCTCATTCATTAAACTATTTACGCCGTATATCTTTTTTAAAGATATTTCTTGTCATTAGATATGATTGCTAACAAATCCATAATGTTTTAATAGACTAAACATATTTTTATAAAAAGAAACAAGAAGTATCTTTAAAAAAGATATACGGCGTTGATTGTGGTCGATGTTTATGAACGATCAAAAGTTATCTCCATGAGATAAAAAGTAGCGGATGCCTTTTTTCTGCGCAGTTCTTAGCTACATCATAAGCAAATCAATTACGGGGTGTTGCGCCAGATTTCGTGGCTTATTTTGCTTTATGTGATATTATTACTCAGATATCTATATTTACAGAATAGAAAAACACAAGAAACATGAAAATAAACGAGTGCATATAGGTCAGCCGGCAATACTCGAATCTTATTTAATTGCATAATTATAGTATAGTGAATTATTGTGCTCATGCTTAATAAACTGGTCTAAATGGATAAATATTTCTACTTAATTTTATCAAAATTGGTCCTTATCATGCAAATGTTGAAACCATATTAAAAATCGATGATTGACATACCACAATAATATCGCCGAATATCTTTATTTAGTATCTTTCTGATCAAAACAGACTTCAAGTGCACAAAGTTTACGAGACGGCGTTTATATAAAGATTTCTGCAACTGACCGCAAACTGACCTTGATACCTTGCGGATTGAATGCAATGCATTACAGTCACTACGTTATTGTCAGTAAGACACAATGATCGCAACCCCTTTTGCGAACTCCGGTGATGAACTGTATATAAACTCTGACTTTCACAAATGGCCGCGAATTGACCCGAAACATCGCGGGTTGAAATGCAATGCAAGTAAGTACTAAATATGACAACATAGCCTTTAGTATAAACGCTTTTGCGCTGGTAATTCTCTGAAAATAAAAGGTGAACGCACAAACTGTATTTATTTGGAAAATTGATTGTAAAACTGTTCTATCTATTGAGCCTTTTCATTAGAGATAAAATTGTTTCATGCAGTAAAACAGTGTTACAAAGACGCGGATATGTTTCCAATGTTCTGGTGTTATACTCAAATAAGCCAATGGAATAAATGAAGTGTATTCATTCGTACCTAGCCGCGGGAAATTTTATTTGAGTATTATTGGACACTTACAAAGGTCAAGTCAGGGTGAAAAGCTGGCTTAATACAGCTTACGCCGAAAAAGTTGAACCAAAAAATTACGTCGCTGGTATTCGAACTTGTGTCGTTCGAATCCGTAAGCGGATGCGCTACCACTGCGCAACGCAAACTTTATATATTCCGAAATATAATACCTATTGTAAACTTTATCTAGCTTTTGACAATAACAGAATCTTCAACTATTCCGAAATATAATACCTTTTGTAAACTGTATCTACCTTTTGACAATAACAAAATTGTTTTACGAACGACATGTTTTTATTTTCAAATAACGTTTTTTTTACTCAAATGGTCTTAGAAAAAAATTCACTTAAAACTTAAAATGATCTTAGAAATAATCTAAGACGAAAATCTTCGAAACATGTTTTTTAGTGAAAAATTGTAGGAATAAAAAAAAGTCTATATTAAATATCGCGTATATTTTGTCTGCCAACATCCCAGGCATTTTACCCGTTGATAAACACGCATTACGGTAGTAACATTGCCTAAAACCAATAGACTAATAACCATTTTAATATGGATAAGACATGAAATTTCGCAAAGACTGCTATATGCCGCCATCTTCAAAAGGACCATACAATTAATCAAACCTTTAATACCAAGGATACATAAATGATTCAAACAAGAAAATTGAACTTTGTTTTATTACTTGATTTAATTGCATTAAAAAGGTGGTAAATGAGTCATATGTTCAATATAAATATTAAAGTAACAAGGTTTTTATAAGAGAAGGCATTGTAACCGAGTTTTTAAGCGTACGTTACTCAGATTCAAATTAAGATTTTGACCAGAATTTAATTATGAAACATATTGTGTTTACATACATCTATCAGAAACTGGTAAAGGTATTAATAACATGTAGAATAGCATTTGGAAACGTATGCAATCAGGCCCGAAATAGTACACATAGATCAGTTAATATTGCTCATTTACGTATTGATATGTAGAACATCGTAATGTCTATATACAACAGTACAACGTGCAAACGTGTGTTGAAATGTGTGGAACTGACGATCATACTCGACTCATACCGTTACATGGTTTACATGGTACCTATACAGATAACGATCATACTCGACTCATAACGTAACATGGTTTACATGGTACCTACATAGATCACGATCATACTCGACTCATATCGTAACATGGTTTTCATGGTACCTATTCAGATCAGGATCATACTCGACTCACATCTTAACATGGTTTTCATGGTACCTATACAGATAACGATCATACTCGACTCATATCGTAACATGGTTTACAGGGTACCTATACATATCAGGATCATACTCGACTCATATCGTAACATGGTTTACATGGTACCTACATAGATCACGAGCATACTCAACTCATATCGTAACATGGTTTACATGGTACCTACACAAATCACGATCATACTCGACTCCTATCGTAACATGGTTTACATGGTACCTACACAAATCACGATCATACTCGACTCTTATCGTAACATGGTTTACATGGTACCTACACAGATCAGGATCATACTCGACTCATATCGTAACATGGTTTACATAGTACCTACACAGATCAGGATCATACTCGACTCATATCGTAACATGGTTTACATAGTACCTACACAGATCATGATCATACACGACTCATATCGTAACATGATTTACATGGTACCTACACCACGATCATACTCCACTCATATCGTAACATGGTTTTCATGGAACCTATACAGATCACGATCAAACTCGACTAATATCGTAACATGCTTTACATGATACCTATACAAATCACAATCATACTCGACTCATAGCGTAAAATGGTTTACATGATACCTACACACGACGATTATACTCAAATCATATCGTAACATGATTAACATGGTACATACAGAGATCACGATCATACTCGACTCATATCGTAACATGGTTTACATGGTACCTGTACAGATAACGATCATACTTGACTCATATTGTAACATGGTTTACATGGTACCTTTACAGATAACGATCATACTCGACTCATATCGTAACATGGTTTACATGGTACCTATACAGATCACGATCATACTCGACTCATATCGTAACATGGTTTACATGGTACCTACACATGGTACCTATACAGATCAGGAAAGAATATCAACAAAACCTTATGATTTAAAACACGTTTTCTATCACGTATAAGACATGGAAAATTTGACTTGGGGAAATATACTTAACTTGGTTTACTTCATAGCATTTTATGATTTTTTACAACATTTTACTATTTGGAATAGTCTCAAACACGTATAACAAAACACAAAAAACGTTGATACAAATGTTTACCTCCCGTGCGAAGTGAACCCGAGAGTTTTCTTTGCAAACACGAATGCAAATAGGCATAGAACATTGTGATGTTCTTTGTTAACGCGTGTGCAACTGGGCATATGATATTGTAGGGTTAATATATATAAAAAATATTGTTTTGACATTAACCAAATTATCATAGTTTTACGCACATACTTCGAGACCGTTCGGGGTACGGAAATGTACAAAACAAAAGAAAGCAAAGTTCATTACAAGTCTAAAACTTTTAAGTCAATAAAGTTGCAACTGATTTTAAAAGGAGCTAAGCACGAGGTCGACGCATGGTCATAAGCTTCACAAACTCGTATTAGTAGACCGTGAAATACACAAACTCGTAATATATAATGATTTATCTTGAAAAATAAGGAGAACAAATACATAGGAAACACTATATACAACTAATAGCCGTGTAATTTATAACAAGTATTTTTTTTATTGTTATTCGTGGACAAATCAACCCACACACACTGCATAAGGTTAGTGTATGTAGTATTGACCGAATCAAAGGTACTGTATAATACGGTATCCACTAGTTCTACCATGTGCTAATATGAGTGTAAGCTGATAACAAGTACGCTAACGCACATGTTCAGACAACTGTAGGTTCAATAATTTCTCTTAAAAGGACAGTCAATGTGTCCGCACAAATGACCATCACATTCAGCTAACTACTTATCCATGGTCTAAGATGATTTCACATTAACAACATAATGGCCCTAGAATCTTCCTAGTTTTTCAGGGTGGAAATGTCGATTGAATGAAAAGTTGCTCCACAACTGAGATCTAATGACCGTCGACGCACGACGGATTAAAACTGCCATTAAAGCTCGCATGTAATATCATTTTATCTGATGGTTTTATCTGGGGTTTACTACATATAAATGTTTTCTTGGGTTGCATTAACATTAATCAATTAAAGTGTTCTTTATTGAACACAATTTTTTAATTGTATTGTTTTCTTCCTGTAACCATCCGATAAATATTTTATTTCTATTAGAAAAAGCAATTTCGGGACATAGATACAAATGCATGTTTTGTATTTATACGTTTCGATTCTAACATAGAGGAGAAGGTCATCAGATTCAGAGGTCGAAACTAGTTATAATGCTACCAAAAATTCAACTCAAATATCCATGTTGGTGAATTCAATTAAGTCCTTTCAAGAGGTTCGTACAACATTATGAACCCGCTTCATGTGCGATGTTTTCCTTTGCAATGTTGTGTAAGCGTGGACACAGAGCTCACACTGATGAGGTTTCTCCCCTGTATGAACGAGTTCATGTTGTGTAAGGTCCTTTTTTGACGTAAACGCCTTCCGACACACATTACAGGTATGTTTCTTCATACCCAAATGTAATTTCCGGTGAGCGTTCAGACTCGGAGCAGTCTTGAACCGCTTGTTGCAGAGGCCGCACTTATAGGAAGTGACGTCAGAGTGTGTTGCCATGTGTTCCTTTAAGTGGTATCCCCTGAAAAACATTTTATTGCATACACTGCACTCGAAATTCCTAACCTGCTCGTGCTGTTCACGAATATGTTTTTCCATAGCATGTTTCATAGTAAATATCTTGCCACAAATTTCACATTCAAACGGTTCATGTGGAATGTGTTTATGCCAGATATGTTTCTTTAAATGGTCCAGGCAACTGAAACGTTTGTTGCATGTATCGCATAGAACGCTATCGTCACAATGTTTTGAACTGACGTGAACTTTTAGTCCTGTTATTGTAAAGAAGACACCGTCACATTTATCACATTTGTATGTGTATCTTTCACTATCGGGATAGTGCGTTTGTAAATGGTTCCACATTTTTCTCACATATTTGCCACATTTAGGGCAAGGCTTCGGGAGGCGTATCCGTTTCTTGGCGGTTTTATCATGGATCATTAAATGCTCTCTTAAATTCATTACACGCTTGCCACAAGTTGGGCATGGTACAGGTTGTCTTTTGCTCTTAGGGGTCTCATTAAGATGTGGCAGCTGTTGAGCGTTTCCTTTGGAATGTTTTGCTTGTATTTTATATTCCATTGTCGTGTGGTTTTAGTGAAACATCGTTTATTGTTTTCACTTGAGTTCTTTTATATTTCACTTCAAATGTGTTTAATTAGCAAAGAATATATCACAACAATGACTATAGTTTAAACATGTCGCATTTATAATCTTTTCATTTGATTGATTTTATGTGTTAACATAATTCCGGTACGTGTTATCCGATATTTGCCCAATCAGCCGAACCCCTTGATAGAAACATTGAGGATTTTTTCAACAACGGTCGCATGTACCTGAAATTAAAAAAAACAAACTTTGGCTTTATAAGAACAAGATGCTTGCAATAAACCCAATTAGTCATAAAAACTATAGAAACCAAGGCCAGAATGATATAGCAATGCCACTTGTATGCATGAAATTTCCCCGCATGCATGTTTCTTCGAGGGCGTAGGAAGTTCATTTTTGACGATGCTGGAACAGCATCGTCTAAGGTATGATTACCATAAAAAAATATTCACAATGGCGACCTATGTAAAAGACCGAGCCAGTCCGATTGAGATAACTCGATTTTTCTAATTGAAATACCTCGACCTCATTGATTTACATTGATTACATTCTCCTAGCAGAGTTGTCGTTCGTGTTTCAACATTCAACAATGGCCGCCCCCATGAGAGTCTCGAGTCAAAACTTTCTTACTGCATAAATTGGCTTGTTTCGCTATTTAGAAGCTGTCATTTATGATATATGAATGTTTTATTCACTAAATCTCCGCTAATCACAACAATGGATGGAATTCGAAGGATATATTCGATGTGAATGGATCACTTTCTACAACATTGGCTTCGCCCATGAGAGATTTGATAACACTCGTGTCAAAACTTTCTTACAGCTTAAATCGGCTTGTTTCGCTATTTAGTAATGCAACAATAAATGGAATTCGGAGGATATATTCAATGTGAATGAAGCACTTTCTGGATCTCGACAGCTTGACAAGGCAAAACTGGCAAATTGATGATACTGGTATTTTTAGTTATCAATTTAAGTCACATTTTGCTTTATAAATTTTCTTCAAGCATTTTGCGACTTATTGAATGGCTATGATACCCGATACCAACATGTCATTTAGGATTTGCATATCACCAAGCTGTCCTGAAATACAACATTGATTACAAACTCTTTACTCAAATTACTGGTTTGTATGAAATCTTTATTCTTTCTATTTAAGTAGTTGATATCATTATAGTTCAAATAATAAGACCTAATTTACCGTTTAGTCCATGTTTATCGACCTCATATTTATAGGAGTAGATATTATTCTATTATTCTCCACTTTCCAATAGACCATAATGCCGTTGTAGACTGATGACCTCCGGTTTCAACGTAATTCGGATATTCCGTTACTGCCGTTGTAAAAGCAAATTGTCAATCCATCGTTTTAGGTAAGAAAATCAATTATCATTTAAATTATATTGGAAATAATCGTTGGACGTGTTTGATAACTATTTTTAATATGTATAATATTGATTTTGATGTGTTGTTAGCCGTATGAATAACTTTTTCGAGTACACAATTGTCAATGTTTATGGTGGGTGGGGTAAAGTATATTAATATTGATTTATTGAAAAAAAGAACTGTGTGGAGAATTTAACCACTCTAGCAATACGGCTGTAAAACAATACATTAATACGTATCTGATGATTTTTTTTTAAATTACATTTAACATTCTTGGTTATAATATATTGTATGGTAAACAACAGTTGACATATAACTACTGGAAATAAAATGTAATTATTGTCACTGTGCAGCTTAACATGTTATTTCTATTTACTTAAGGACACTTGTGTAGTAAAATAATAATACCAAATAATAAAATTCATATGACTAAACTATAATACATCATTTTTACTTATATAATATCTTGTCTATTTTAAGATATCGGATGCCACATGGACCATGGATGTGTGCAAAGTACTATTACACCTAAGAAGATGCAACATATCAGACAGACATTGTCTTGCGCACCACAACATAGAACAGCGAATTTACATTTACTTCGAAGAGTAATAGTAATAATAAGGCATATTTGAAGGATGCCAAAATGGAATCTGAAACAAAACATTTGTGCATCAATCGTTGTCCTGAAATTTTAAACGAATAATGAAAATGTGTTATTTAACCCCCACTCGCTACTGTACCACTTAAAAAACAAATTCGGCTGAAAACCCATCGAAAGACAATTACTTGAGATCATATACCCCAAATATAGTTTAGGTAACATATCCTACATTATCTGACAAAAAAGACATTTTGATACATACTGTATTCACCGAAGTTGATTATTTTCGTTATTGCGCAAGAAGAATACATGTTTACGTTTTACCGGAAGTCATCAGTTGGTTATGCCGAAATGAATTATGAGTTACTGGAATATTGCGAATGTTAAAGGGGCCTTTTCACAGATTTTGACATGTTTTGAAGTTAGGCATTAAATGCGTTATATTGATAAATGTAAACGTTGGATCTTAAAAGCTCCAGTTAAAAATCCAGAATAAAATTCTTTAAAAAAGTAGTCCGCAGCAGGGCTCGAACCAGTGACCCCCTTAGTCCGAAAGTTAAAACGCATTAGCCTGCTCGACTATTATGCCAAATATATAAATGGTTGACGTATTTTATACCTAATATAAGCAATATCGTAGTTTCACACAATTAAACAACAACAACAACATAACTCTCCAAATTATTCAATCGTTTTGCGTTGCAACGCTTTATAATTTTTAAATCGTTAAAAGATGCATATAATGGCTATATTAGACCATGGTAAATGTTCAGTAATACTGTTTCCTAAAAATAACATAACTAAAACGAAAATTTGCGAATCCGATACAACTTTTTTCAATTATTGTCAATATACCAAAACGTAAAAAGACCCCTTTAAAGTAAAATGAACTCAGTAAATGAGACATTAAGGCGAGTGTTGCCAGTTTAGATCCAGTTCAGCCTGCAGTTGCTTGAAAGCTGTTTGCTTAAGAGCGGTTTTCTGACAATGACAAATAGTTTAATTGGATACTGATTAGACTGCCCTTTTTCTGCGACTTGGCTAATTAAATTCAGAAGCCTGGTAACAGTTTAACGTTAATGTAACCAATGTGTCAGACCAGGGCCTGGATTTTGAAATCCAGGACATGCATGGTCAGAAGATGTCATTTAAGATTATACATTTTTTTCAAACACATACAAATGCATACAAATATAAATAGTAAAATGCACTAAGTCAGAAGGCATTTGACTTCGGCTTGTGCCTTGGCACACCAGGTGTTTCGGTTGCAATAGTTTGTTGGACTCACTACTTGGATGTGTAGTAACATAATTTACAGTATATCAAACAGTATTAAGCATGAACCAATGATTTTTTTCTAACATAAATAATTGATGTAAAATGCTTGAAGGAATAATATTTAAGGTTTAAGAAGGCATTTTCTTTTTGTTTTAAAGGATATCTTTGAAAATTATATTTTTTATGAATTTTTTGGCAAAAAGGGGCAACGCATTTTTTAAAATGTAATTTATTTTTCTGACAAAAAACTGGTACCATGAGTATCATGAAACAATAATTTTTTTAAACATTTGGTAATTAATGAAAATTGATTGCAAAAATAATATCTAGGGTCTAATAAAGAATTTTTTATTTTATTTTAATAGGTCACTCTGAAAATGTATTTTTCATGATTTTTTTTTTTGCAACAAGGGGTTATGAAATATAAAAAAAGTTACTGGATTTTTAGACCAAAACTGGTACTATGATAATACTATGATGCACTTCGCCAAAACATTTATAATTATATTGTTTATTCTTGAAAATGTATTTCCCCTATTCACTAAAAATAACACTTTTGATCAGAAAATTCATATATAATGATGTTTACTTTTATTTTCAAGAAGCACAATGCCCCTTTTAAGTTGTATTCAGCCACAAGTTCTTGTAAGCCACTTTAGGGTTATATGTTTCCTTTCTTTTACTAAATGCAAAATAATTCTTAACTTTGAGACATTCATAAAATATTTTATGTCTTTAAAACACCGACAGGCTAATAAATTTATATATCAAGTACTTCCATACTAACAGGACCATTCTAGGCGGGCAACCTAGCAACCTTGATTTGTTCATATCTTCCTATCAATCTGTTATATGTGTTATGAATCATTTGTTCGGAGAACATTTAATGTTTGTTATAACTTTTAAATAATTCAATGTTCAAAGTGATATTGTAATTGACCGATAAACCAACATACTGATTTAAAGGGAATATTTTATTAATTATTTGCATTTTATCTTACATGAGAAATATTTGCCTAAATGTTTTTCAAACTATAGAGAAATCTTTATACAATTAATAATTGACGACGTTTATCAAAAAAAACATTTATGAAATGGAAGTTTAAAAAATAAATAATGCAAGTTTTATCAGATATTCGTAATAATTTCCAATATAATTGAGTGTCTGAGCAATGTGGATGAATGAATATATCGGATAAAACGAACACTTGTCTACACTTGAATTATGATTTATTTTTCAATATTTAATGCACTTAAGTTTAGCCTTAATGCGTTTTTTAAGCATTTTTAGACAGTGTCCCTCCCCAAAATCAAGGAATTATTACTTGTCATTCATTTGTGTAATGGTATACAATAATTTTGTGGTAGAATATTTGAGAAAAACATTAGAAACGAAACTTGTCAGTGATGAAATTTTCCATATGGTTATGGAAATTACCGATCGTCGGTTTCCGAAAAACAATACGTCAAGGCTTCCAAACATGTGATGGTTGTGCCCAAAGATTTTGGTGTTAATTAACATTACTGGTTTATATTTTAATAATTTCGATTCTCATTTGATAAATATGTAATTTCAAGGCTGATAAACTTGAAATATGCAAGCTTTTCTTTCGTTTTGCACATGTCTGTCGATACATCTGTACAATCAGTAATTTCCGTAACCACTCGTTAAATTGTAGCAGACACAAGTTTAAATAAAAAAATATTCTACCTCTTTCTTGCTAAAAACTAGTGCATAAATGATTTAAAAGTAATATTGCATCGTTTTCAGCCAGGAACACTTTCTATGACCGCGAAAAAAACATAACACACTTTTTGATTTACGATATTTACTTTATAAATAGCTTGCATGCGGCATGGCATTGCATGTTTCGCAAGATAAATATCTCGACTTTATTTATTGGATGGTTTCGGACTGTTTCATCCAATCACAAAATAGCTTTTAAACGTAATTTAGATCCATGTTTAGCGAGATAATTAAGTACCACTTTTTATTTACTGCCAAATTGTGACATAACAAGATGCCTCCCTTGTTGGTTCATGCTACTGTATTATTATGCCCCCCTTCAAAGAAGAGAGGGTATATTGTTTTGCACATGTCGGTCCGTATGTCCGTATGTCCGTCCACCAGATGGTTTCCGGATGATAACTCAAGAATGCTTATGTCTAGGATCATGAAACTTCATAGGTGCATTGATCATGACTCGCAGATGACCCATATTGATTTTGAGGTCACTAGGTCAAAGCGCAAGGTCACGGTGACCCGAAATAGTAAAATGGTTTCCTGATGATAACTCAAGAACGCTTATGCCTAGGATCATGAAACTTCATGTGTACATTGATCATGACTCGCAGAGGACCATTAATGATTTTGAGGTCACTAGGTCAAAGGTCACGGTGACCCGAAATAGTAAAACGGTTTCCGGATGATAACTCAAGAACGCTTATGCTAGGATCATGAAACTTCATAGGTTCATTGATCATGACTCGCAGATTAACCCTATTGATTTTCAGGTCACTAGGTCAGATGTCAAGGTCACGGTGACCCGAAATAGTAAAATGGTTTCCGGATGATAACTTAAGAACGCTTATGCCTAGGATCATGAAACTTCATAGATACATTGATCATGACTCGCAGATGACCCTTTTTGAGGTCACTAGGTCAAAGGTCAAAGTCACGGTGACCCGAAATAGTTAAATAATTTCCGGATGATAACTCAAGAACGCTTATGCCTAGGATCATGAAACTTTATATATTTATTGATCATGACTTGAAGATGATCCCTATTGAATTTCAGGTCACTATATCAAAGGTCAAGGGCACGGTGACCCGAAATAATAAAATGGTTTCCGGTTGATAACTCAACAACGTTTATGCCTTGGATCATGAAGCTTCATAGGTTCATTGTTCATGACTCGCAGATGAACCCTAATGATTTTCAGGTCACTAGGTCAAAGGTCAAGGTCACAGTGACTCAAAAATGGTTTCCGGATGATAAGTCAAGAATGCTTACGCCTATGATCATGAAACTTCATAGGTAAATTGATCATGACTGGCAGATGATCCCTATTGATTTTCAGGTCACTAGGTAAAAGGTCATGGTCACAGTGACAAAAATATATTCACACAATGGCTACCACTACAACTGACAGCCCATATGGGGGGCATGCATGTTTTACAAACAGCCCTTGTTTGTCTTATGTTGGTAAATGTTCATATCGGTCAATTCTAGGTTAAGATCAAAAGTGGGTCATATGTGGTCCAAACTAGGTCAACAAACCAAATCACAGAATAGGTTAGTGAACACTCCAGAGGTCACATTTTTTTCCAGATCTTCATGAAAATTGGATAGAATGTTATCTCGATGAAATAAAGTTTCAGTTTGAATGCTGGTTGTTTGTCAAAAACTAGGTCATTAAGTAAAAATATAGAAAACTTCCTTTACCTTTCTACAGGTCACATTACCTTCCTGATTTTCATGAAAATTGCTTACAATGTCCATCTATCTTAATCAAATCAAAAGCTGAATTTGCAAGTTGGTCATGTGCAGGCTAAAGCTAGGTAAAAACTTAGTCAAATCATACACAAGTTTTTGACACTATAGAAGGAGTTTTGGGTGAGCGATACAGGGCTATCTTGTTTTAGAACAGCCTGTAGTAAGAAAGGGAAGGTATTGTATTTGTTTCAAAAGAAACATTTTATTGTTATTGGAAGTAACTGAGCAATTATATGATGCCATAGTTTTTGGTAATTTTGCTCACTTGTTACACTCTTTGTCTGTTCTATTTTATCCAAAGTTTATTGTGAACACATAAGATATCATTTTACAATGTTTAAATGTGGGTGTCACCTCTTTGCCAGATTCTTATGAAACTAGTCACCTCTATGTCATTTTGGATTTCATATTCTATCAAAAATTAGGGCACTAGGTCAAATATAAGAAAAGGTCTGTTAATACTTGAGTGGTCACATTCTCTCTTTGATCCACTTGTAAATTGGTTAGAACATTATTTTAAATGATTTTAAGTCAAGCTTGAAAGTAGCATATTCAACATTTAGGTCAAAAGGTCTAGTCTCAGTGATTAACAGGTCACGTTCCAAAGTGGGTCATGTGCTTCCAAGCGTTTGATCAATAACTAAAATCATTAAAATCTATGTTAACACTTACATTTTTTTTTACCTGATCTTCATGGCAGTTGATCAGAATGTTCAAATAAATAAAAGTAGGAACTCGGTTACAAGGCTCAACTAGATCGGATAGACGCAAATAGTTTGTTTATACTCACAATGCCTTTTTTTCTAGATCTTCATGAAAAATAAGTTAACACCACAAGGAAACAATCAGTTTCAGGTAAGACACATTTTGCTGTTAAAGCTATCTATGTATAGTATAGATTGTTACAAAACCTTGTTTATCAATAAAAATAAATGAAAAAAATGGCTTTCTAAAAGTTGTGATATATTCCTCAACTAATAATCTACGACAATCTTTTGAGAAGAAAAACAAAATTTGACTATTATTATACCCCAACATACTGTGATTGGGGGCTTGCACAGGAATTGTCAATTATGTTCCTCGAAAAATAATGGGTTAGCATATTTTGCTGTTCCAGTTGTCTGGACCATTACTCCCAAAAGAATTGTAAGTTCAAATATGAGATATTTAGGTAAATAAATCATATTGAAGGGAGTGCAGTGTCCAAGAACGAAAACGATTGCACCACAACCATTAACTATTGACCTGCGGATAAATGACAAGCAATAAAAAATATTTGTAATATCTAAATTTTCATTTTTACTTATTTAATTATTTTAATTAATCATAACTAATAAATTTTTAATAAATTTCGATTAACAAAATTTTATAATTGCATATCGTTTGAAATAACTATTGCATATTGTTTAAAATAACTATTGCATATTGTTTAGAATAACTATTGTATATTGTAAGAAATACTTAAGGAATTGTGCAGTCCGCATTAAGCCCGGGTTTCCGACACACCACATTTTGTGCCAGGTGAGCTACAAACTCTAACATATTGAAAACTTCCTTGATGTACTATAAGAAAACAGCTTAGTAAGCTAAGAGAGCGAGTAGCACATTCCAACCTAAATTGTTTTGGGAATTTGGAACATAAAAGTACACAGTCGAAACTTCGAGAAAGTTCCATGACTAAGGGTAAACAGTCTTGACCCGAATAAACATAAAATCAAAGCGCTGAAGGAACTGCAGATGTTCGCTATTGCATAATTTAACACGCAATTCATTTTTCAAAATCAATCGCAAGTTTGAAATGAACACACGCCATTCAACTTTATAAAGTGTGTGTCATAGCGCACGGGTCGAGTTTTGTGTGCACTTTTTATCATCCTTATTATTTCATAGAAATAACTAAGACAAAATAAAAACAGCATGCTTTTTGGAAGTTCTGAAAGCATAGAAAGTATGATGAAAATGGTAATGAGAACTTAATATAAAGAAAATTTGCAGTCACCATCATATTAAAGGAATATTTTTTCTAATATCAAATGACTATCTCACCAAGAATATAAATTCATAATGAAAGTTCTGTGTACAAAACTTTTGATTTTTGACACCATATACAAATTCAAAATATACAATAATCTTCGTATCTTGTATATGGAGGAATAAAAGTATATAAACGTTGCTGTTTATGCTTTACTTGTTACCCGAGCAGTTCACACGGTGTCAACAACGCTAACATAAACATAGGTATAGAGCACTAATGCGGCTTTAGGCGTAGCTGTTTTACTCAGTTTTCATCTTAGTGACTTTTACATAACGCCAACAGACACGCATAAATAATTTCGAATATTTAATAAGCTGATTCGAGATACAACCTCTGAGTTTTTGCTACATCACTGCGTATGTGCTCAATTCAAAGGATGTTGCACTGTTCAGTGTAAGGAATTCCGGACTACTCTCTGTATGCTCAAACGACACAAATTGTGACCCTGTTACAATTACGCGTTACAATCCATCTCGCAGAATTTCACTTTCGCCTCCAAGATGAGAAAACAATAATTAGCGAAATAGTATAGTGTCACGATAAGAGAAAATCGTTTACTTATCATACCACAATGTTTGCCGTACTTGGTCAGCACGTCTGGAAATCATTCCTTAATGTGTGGATAGGCTGCCATTATTAACAAGTTTGCTATTTTGAATTCAATTTTGTATCAAAAAGCATTGTTCTTAAATGTGGCATTTTCAATTCGCAATGAGATTTGTAATGACCCTCGTCATGCGAAAATGGGTCTTATTCCATATGCGCCAATCATATAAATAGCCCACTCAGCTATCCCTCCTTCTGGTAAGGAGAAACATAACATATTGAGTGATTTTAAAGCGAACAGCATCGCCTATGGCCTGACTGCGCAAGAGCACATGTTGGGTTTAACAAACGCTTGCCGAAACGCATTAGACCCATTTTCGCATGACGGCGCTATTGACGTGTGATTTAAATGTGTCGAAAGAAAACTGCGTTTAAATCAAATATAAACATACGATATATTTCGATAGTAAAGAAAGATACTCATAACAAGGCATATGAGGACACATATGAAGTGCTCTCCCGTAGTATATTTTTATTTACTCACACTAATGTGTGATTTGACAATGCTGACACACATTTCATGCGGTGAATATGCAGCTTAAAAGTTAAAAACACAACACAATAGTTTAACTTTTGTTTAATTGTATTTAATTATTTAGAAAAGTAAATTGCTAACTTTATTTCAAAGTCAGCGTATACGCCGACTACATTTTTAAAAGACATGTATTGTTATAAATATATTTAATATAATATATTTAGTTGTTTTCGGTTTTATCGATTATAAAGCATTTTCGAGGTTGCCTATAGTATGCCTGTAGTAATTGATGAACTCATATCCAACTGTCTATGTATTGAGAACTGTGAATATAAACAAGCTAAACCTTCTACTAACCTTCTACTATTGCGTTGCTAGCACCCGTAAATACATAAGATCGCCGCTATCTGTTGAGAACCAAAGAACGTTTTCCAGAAATACCCGCTGTAGTAGCTGAACGAGGTTATGAAACAGGTCATTCGTATTATTATTATAAATTGTGTGTTATATTCGGGTTTAGCGACTATGAAACTTTTTTTTTGTTTTTGTCTATCGTATCGCTGAAGTTATTGTTGAACTTATGTTCAACGTTTTATAAATTGAGAATATAAATAAGCGTCAACTTTTTCCAAAATCTCTCAATTTACGACCTGTACTACGTCATTGAGTTGTATGTGAGAGCGTAACCTATTGCGTTGTTATTGCCCGTAAACTTTCCATCGACAGGCGCATCTATTAATAGCCTCATATCATGAATGCTAAAACACCCGCGAAAAAGAACCACGTGACCAAATAGGACGCTAAACGCAAATACCATGCGACTACGACTTTTATTATGTAAGAACGCTCCGCAATTCCCTTGAAGCCGGGGCCTTGTGATTGCTATTACGTAAAGAATTGACCCCTTACTGAAGTAAGCAAAGGAAACGCAGCACCTAATTGACCCATTCCTTCTATGTGCGAAGGCAGATTGAATTTTACTTATGTATGGTTTGCCTATTATAACACACATTATAATGCGGTAAATATGCGACTAAAAAGTAAATAACACTATAATTAAACTTTTGTTTTGAATTAAGTTATTTAGAAACCGAAATTCCAAACCTTATTTCAAAACAGCAAGACTACATTTTTTAGAGAATATTCTTGTTATATTTAAATGTTTTTTAACAGTTTCAGCGATAATGAAAGATTTTTTATGTTGTCTATGGTATCCCTGTAATAATTGTTGAACTCGTGGTAAACGTATTATTAATTGAGACCTGTGAATATAAACAAGCGTAACCTTATACTAGTGCGTTATTCTCACCCGGACTCCCCTTTGTTTATCGCCAGCCTCAGATTTATGAATGAGATGAGCGAAAATACTACGTCACGCAGACGCAGCAGAAAGTGGACTATTTTAATCATTCATAAACAATCTCCTCCGCGACACGTACAATACGATCATTGTTTTTTATTCTTTTCGATAAAACACCATTCGAAACTATTGCATTTAACACGATATTAATATAATGCTTCCATTTGTGATAAACATAATTGGAGAACTCAAACCTCTTGCATAAATTATACAACTCTTTCTTCGCGCGTAGTAAGCGGGAATTGGGCTAATCATACCTTGGCCGTACCGACCTGAATTCTACACTAAGCACTTTAGACGGTCGCTAAAGCGACCATCTAAAAATGGTAAATAAGCGTACCACGCGAGACCATGTGGGATCACGTGGAAAACGTATTTGGAAAAGTCTAATCAAATTTCAAAAAGCAGCCACCGAAAGAATATTTAAGAAAATGCTGTGGGCGATTCAAGCACTGTGTTTTCGGATATTCTTTCAGGTGAGGTATTATTACTTATTTATTTTCACACCTAAATTATTGTTTGCTGCAAATAAATATATTCATACTTAAATTATTGTTTGCTACTTCAATTTGTTTTAGTTACATTCAATGTAGGGTATTTACGAAAGTTGTTTGGCTGCACAATATCCAAATAATTATATATTGTGTATTTAAGATAATTACTATTTTATAAGTATCATATTAGTAAAACTAATAATACTGTTTTCTCATAAATAAATAATTCCTTATTTCATGATTTGATAAAACAATGTTTATGCCTGAAAACTGTTAGTGAAATTGAATAATATTCTGTATAATTAATTAATATATAATAAGAATCAATATCGTTACATATGTATGGGTATATCATAAATGATATATGTCCATGCAAATATTTATCTTGTTTTAATATATAACTACTGTGTTTTCGGATATTCTTTCAGAATAAAATGGGCTGTTTACTTCACCGACTTCCTTAATTATTTACATTTCTTAAAACTCAAAGAATAGTAGCGTGCGTTAAACGCTAATTGAAATTGAAATATGGCAGGAACAACATTCGTTAAGACAATAAATCAAAGAACAAAAAGAACTGTTAATTACTAAGAACTAAATAATGTATTGTACGTAAATGAAGATCCCGTTACCCATTATTTCAAATGGAAAGGATGAAAACCTCAAGGAACATAAATTATAGGAAAAGCACGTACGATAGATGCTTATTTATTCTATGCTTTCCGGTGATTTATACGGAAATATCAGTGAAATAAACATGTATTTCACTGTTTTAAACAGTGAAAAATAACAGTGAAAATATCGATATTTTTCGCAGTTTTTCTGGGAAAATCGATATTCCACCGAATCCAACAAATATCCTCTATATATCCACCCTCTTCAAAAGCATCGTCAAACCTGTACTTTCAGTACTTTGATTAAGAACCGGTTCCCCGTAATGAAAGATTGCTATTAAGAAGTGTATTTAAAAAGCTATTATGTCTAGTTAACAAACTTTCAACACGAATATTCACAGCGACAATACGTTTGACATTATGAAATCAGCAGTTAAGGTTCTAATGAACTGCAAGTTCATTCATTGAGATATACCAACATATTAAGTTCGAAGTTTATTTATCTTACAATTTTATGACATGCTGCGGACAAAATTTAAGTCTAAATACTTATAAAGGACAATAACACAAAACATATGGAATTAATAGTTATGGATCTTGTGAACTTAACTTCCACACGATCAGATATACCTACGTATCAACATTCAAGTTGATACGCCTGACAGTTTTCAAGGTATATTCCCGACAAACTTTCAGTACAGAAATATGAAACAGGCGATCAATGTTAAATGAAAAAAAACTGAATGTATTACGCGTAATTTAAAATCTGAGCGACCGCTCACACATGACACACATCCAACGGCATTATGTATACGAAAAATATGACAGTGCGGCACAAACAGCGCTACAATACGAGATATTTCGATATAGTCGATCCCGCAGTTCTGCAGACTGATAAGCGAACTATACTGCCCAATTACCCCCCTCACGGAACCCCAGCTATTCCCAGATAAACGTAATTGTTCAAACATAAACCCAGCTTCAGGCTACATAACACATGCGTGCAAACGTTCGAAGTGAATGGACAACATGATCAATTAATAAATAGATTAGAAGTGAAAGGTTTCATTATCATGTATGAACCAATCAATCATCAAATATCATTATTAATGTTAACTAATGTATTTGTTGAAAACCATAATTTATGTTTATAATTTATAGGTTTCTATTCTTTTTCTAAAGTTTTTTAGTACTAACACATATTAACATTAAACTTTCACAATACTTCATCATATCAACAGAAGGGAGATACAGTTAAGATCTTATTGTGGTACAAACATTAGGCTTATCAACTCTTAACCCCGTTCACACGCCAAAAAGTCGCCGCGTTATTTAACTTTCTTGTGGAAACAAGTGTTGCGTTGTTTCTCGCGTTTAGAGAAAACCAATTTGAGTAACGAATTCATTACTAAGATAAACATTATAAACAACAAAGCATTACAACACTTTCTTCGTCCAGTTAATGGTCCTAAAACAAATGAAAAAGAAGTCTTACCAGTTATGTTTTTTCCACAGACATTGGCTAAACACAACTAGTCATACTCCGACAAGCATTTTTTCTACAAAACTCGCTCCGGCAGCATAGCAAATCTGCGCAAAATGCGATGCTGTTATGTCGGGTAAATATAAAACACTCGAAATCCGATTGGCTGTCCATTTGTTGCCAGGAATAAACATACGCGATCTCATGCAATACGAACACAACAACGTGATGCGTTTACTCTTCATGTGGTGTGACTGCACTGCCTGACTCTTCAGAAGACTAATATCGGAAGTATATTTTTATATGTCGGATCTGACGTGTTATGTGCATTTTATGCATTATACGTACTTTTTTCTCAGAGTTACTGAACATCTGTTTTATAAGGATTTTGTATTCATACTTCTTTAGAGACATAAATGCGATTAAATTCTTAGTTTAATTATACTTTAAATGTGATGGTCGACTGACCTTTTAAAAAACTTTTTCAAGCCCAAATTGTGTTAATTCATCGTTTCATGTTTTTGTTGAATAAGTGTGCGCGCTAGCATAAACGAGTTTGTCCATCAGTGACTCCATCGGAGCTTTGTCCTGAATATGTCCTGAATATGAACTTTAAATATAAAATGCAACTTAAAAGTTACTAGCCGAATATGTTCACCATGTTGAAGTTGTATCTCGCTTGTATGACCCGTAGTCAATGCACAATAGTCAAGAACATAGTTGGAGAACAACGGTTATTTAAGGGGTTTTTTTTCATGAACGTTTTACCTTTACAGAAAAAGTAAAGTTCTTACCGTGTGCAAGTGTAAGTCTTCACATGCGCACTGCAAGACTGTTAACCAATGATGTTGTCGGAGTCATATAGGGTAGCTCGCCCTTGAGTCGATTTCGCCCTTGAGTCGGACATTTTTATATATGTAATTTTCAAAGATCAGTTTTGTTTAGCATGATTTGTAACGTTATAACGAATACTTTACCCTTCATACTCAAAATAAATAAAATTTTGAAATAAGATGTTATCAAATATTATCTCACGATGAATTTGGATTCTTTACAGTATGAATAACATCTTGTGATGAAAAATTCAGAATTTTCGATTATCTTTATACCATAGGCATTTTGGTACGATACGCTTCACGTCATTCACAAAGGACTTTATATTGAAAGCAAAACATTATTTTATAAAAAATAAAACGTAATTTTCAGTTGTTCGCTCAGTTGTATAGGTTTCATAGTTAAACATGAATTACAACTCAATTAGTCCTTAAGGCGAACGCAAATCGCCCTTACGGCGAACTTGCGTTTATGTGATGACACAGGCATACGGATTAGAACTGAACAACAAATTCATTCAAATTAACATGACTTAATCTATAAAGAATCCCATAGCTCACAAAAATCAAGGATCGCATGATGTTTTATCTTTGTATTTCTGTCTTTTCTCTGAAACCCCCAGTGCTGCAAATGGTTCCATTGTTGTAAAGGTCGGATAGACATTACACGTGACCATGTCATTTTTCTACTTTTTATAACTTATTTTCGTCAACATGTTGACAAAAGAATAAACTTAAAAGGGTGTATGTGTCCGACTCATGGGCGAATTCAGTAGGTATTGTTATTTAACTATTTTTTAATGAAAATAAGCTGGGAATCAAATAACTATTTGTAAAATAGACTCCTATGATATTATAGTTAAAGCCTGCACAAGCTGAGTCCCGGCTTTGATCACAAAGCTTTGCATTATAGACTTATACCTTTAACCCGTCCGACTCAAGGGCGAGTTACCCTAGTTTATAACAACTAAAACAAGAGGGTAATGGTGACCCTGAGGTCGCTCATTTGAATATAAGTAACGTTAAGCAAGGGTTATTAACGTTGTTTTGTGAAAAGAAAGGGTTTGTTGTTTTGGCAGATATATAAATTTATCACATGCTATACCCTGTTTCCCATGAAATATAACCATTACATATTATTTTTTTATCACACATGTGTAATACAACATTTTAAAGCGTTTTCATTGGCTTAGTTTTCGTTTATTGACCAATCGCATTTTGATATTTTTCTGAAATGACGTTGCAACGTAAAATGACGTCACGGAATGTAGACAACATTCTGGATTTATCATTATGTTTGCGTAAATATTTATTTGATTTGCTCATTTAAAAGCATGTGATAAAAAGATCTGACACTCACTGTCATATCATACCATATTTTATTAAACTCGTCCAGTAAATTCGTTAGTAAGCTCGCCAAAGGCTCGCTTACTAACAAAATTCATGAACTCGTTTAATAAAATATGGTATGATATGACAACTCGTACCAGATCCTATATATATGCGTTATACGTAGTTTTTTTGTATGGTTTATGTTTTTATGTGATAAAGGGTCAGTAAATTAATAATGAGCATAATCAGCAAAAGAAAATGGAAGTACTTTTTCCACAAATTTTGTCCAGTTCTGAGTTCATGAGATAAGCATCTCAGCATCTTTGGATGCTATACGGAACGGTTACTTGTCTTTAGATACCGAAAACAACTGTATTTTTTCAATAAATTGTGAGTTCATGAAATAATTTTTCCAAAATTAAAAACAATATGTTGAATTGTTATAATATATCAAAGTCGGTTGTAAGGAAGTAAATGAGTATGAGAATATCTGATATTAATTGAAAATTGATCTTTTAAGGTACCAAACATCCGACATTTGATCTTTCTCATAGTAACAAATGTGTGCACACATGTATAAAATATTTTTTTTTAACACACACAAGAAATAGGAAAATTTATCATATCAAAACATCTGTCAAACTATTTGTAATTTAAAGCCACACACATTGAAATGAAGTACATGGTCATCAATACATATAGATGCAAGTTGAAAGTGTGCAAAATTGTCATTAAATATATAGCCTAGTTAGCAAGTAATTTATTATTTTATTAAATTTACAACCGAAAGTAGGATTTCTATACTTATACGTCCATTTCGACAAACGCAATTATTTTTAAGTTTTAAAGCGCAAAAAAAGACGGATTTCTACCGTGTAACCTATATATATATATTCTAATTGAGATAGATAAAATTAAATCTATAGCCTAGTAAGGATGCAATTTATTATTTTTCAAACAGTACCGCATTTAAAACCGAAAGTAGGATTTCTAGACGTATACGTCCATTCCGACAAACGCGATTATTTTATAAGTTTTAAAGCGCAAAAGAGACGGGTGTTTACATTGTAACCACCATATATATTCTAATTGGCATAGATAAAATATGTTTCTTATTTATGCTTAAATTTACTATGCCATGTATTTCATTTCAAGGTGTGTGGCTTTAAATGCACTATTATGCAAAAACAACTTAGCAATTTAACAAAACAGTATTGTGTGCTACTTGAAACATGTGATGAATTGTTATTTTTATTAACTAATTTTTTGACTGACTGCAAACTGTATAGGCAGTATATCGTAAGGAAGTGGAGATAGTAAGGCGGGACGAGCAGACGTGTTTTTGGATGCTCTGACAAAACTTGGATTACTTTGTTAATTTCTACAGGAAAACTTTCTTTTTAGTATCGAAATAAAGGATTTAATGTGAATTATTCATCAGTGTAAAACTGCTATTGAAATGAAAGGAAGAAAACGGAAAGATAAGAAGAAAAGAAGTGAAAGTGATAAGAATTTTGAAGATAGCAAACGTATAAACACGCAAAATTCGCCTGGGGGTTTGGATAATTCAGCCAGGTACTGGGAGAAGCAAACTCAGTCCTATACCACGAAGGGATTAGCGTGAGCACAAGTAACGCATTTGACGTGCTGAGTTGTGTGAGCGATAGTGACACCAACGAATAAGGGATTAACGAAGGATTTTACGGGAACACCATTCACACATCCAACGTAGTGTGAGCGACTTTAACCAATTCGCCGAGCAAAAGCTGCCTAAAACTATGGAAGGTAAAACGGGTCAGCACAACATGGGGCCAACACACGCAGACATTATTGCAATGCTTGGCAAAATTGACTCAAAACTAAACGACATGGACTCACGATTAAAGACACTCAAAGGGCTGGAGATGAAAATTGATAATTTCGATAAGGATCTAAAAAAACTATGGGCACACATGGACACAGTAACCAAAGATACCAGGGACAAAGTGGACAGGGTGGAAAATAAAATTGACTCTGTAGGCGTTGATATTGAGGGAGCTAGAAGAAAGATATCAGACTTGGAAAAGGATAACAGCAAATTACGAGAGAACATGAACTACGTGCAATCCCAAAGCATACGGAATACTAGTAACTTAATATTCGGAAACATCCCTGAAGAACCAAATGAAACCCCTATCGAATGTGAACAATTAGTGAGAGACTTCATGTCGGAGAAACTCAAACTGTCCAGGGAAGCGGTGGCTGCTATGAAATTCGAAAGGGTGCATAGGATGGGCCATAAAAACACAACCGGCAGAGGAACCACCGGAAACGGCGGCGAGGAGAGGCACCGAAGCATTGTTTGCAAATTTTCAGTCTTCGGCGACAGAGAGCCAGTTCGCGGACGGAAGTAGCAAGAACCTCCGAGGAACGCCGTTCTCTGTTACGGAACAATTCCCACCGGAAGTCGCGGCATAAAGACGGCGTCTCTTCAGAAGAGTTAAAGAGGAAAAGCAGGCGGGAAAACGGGCGTGGGTATCATATGACACTTTGTACGTTGACGGCAGACCAATAAAGGACGCGTAGGAGGGACTGGATGGACTTAAGCGTGTAGTCTGGAACTGCAACGGATTTAGCGCAGCCAAACGAGAGGATCCAGATTTCCTTGCCATTGTATCACAGTAT
The DNA here is from genome assembly GCF_020536995.1 of Dreissena polymorpha. Classification (NCBI taxonomy): domain Eukaryota; kingdom Metazoa; phylum Mollusca; class Bivalvia; order Myida; family Dreissenidae; genus Dreissena; species Dreissena polymorpha. The sequence continues at coordinate 136,888,629 of NC_068355.1, read as the reverse complement.
GACCTAATTATTTGTTTAGAATCATGGACATGTAAAGCAAGCAAACTCGAACTATCAGGATACGATTGTCACAATTTGTAAAGGAAATATAGACATAGGCAAGCTAAGCGCAACAGTGCCGCGCGGTATAGTAGTATATACACGCAATAGCATAACTAGTGGCATATCGGTTGTTAAAAATATTCATGATACAATAATATGGCTTAAACAAGATAAATCGTTTTTTAACAATAACGAAGATATATTTATTGCAGCGGTATATATATATAGGGTAGTGATTCTCCGATGGCCAACTTGATAGATACGGACCTGTTCGAAAGTCTCGGTAACGATATTAACCATTTCCAATCGTTGGGCACAGTTATGTTAGCTGGGGATTTTAACGCTAGAACAGCGTGTAAAAGTGATGCTATTCTTTCCGATGCATATGTTTACGATATTGACCCCGACTTCAATTTAGCTGATAGCACGTTACCAAGATTTTCCATGGACAAGGGAAGTAACTCTCACGGAATTAGTTTACTTGATTTATGCAAGGCCACGACACTGACAATCGCTAACGGTAGACTGGGCTCTGATTTTAGCATTGGTAAATATACATGTTTTAATACTCATGGCGCAAGTGTCGTCGATTACCTGTTAATGAGTGAACATCATTTTAATACCGTAGATAACTTCGTTGTAAACGATTTTAACAATTTTAGTGATCATGCCCCGTTGTCTTTCAATGAAATATGCAACATGCGAGTTACAGTAGAAGAACCATATATATGCGAGTACATTAAATGGCGGGATGATGAAAAACAGCATTTCCGAGAGGGATTAATAAACAGGGCTCCGGATTTTAACAATCTAATCCAAAGCCATATCGAACAAAGCGGCACAAATACTGACACCATTGTAAAAAATTTCACCAATATTGTAAGAGATGTTGCTGACCCATTATTTATCAAGCACGTTAAAAAATATCCACAATTTGAACGACACACTATATCGGATAGCGATAAATGGTTTGATCAAGAATGTAGAGAAGCGAAACGATCATATAAAGATGCATTGTATATATATATAACAACTCACATAGTGATACAGATAGAGTAAAAATGTGTCAATTAAAAAGTACTTTTAAATTAATCACAAAAAATAAGCGTAAGGCGTACAATCACAGACGCTTTAAACAATTCGAAGATCTTAAACGGCACAAACCCAAGGACTTTTGGAAGTACTTTAGATCACACAATCCATCAGGTTGTACTAGCAACACGTCACTGAATGACTTGACGAATCATTTCCAGCAAATGTTTTCAAATGAAATTTTTTATGATAATGCCAACGCAGAAGATTTTAATTCAAGCCATGACTTCGACAATTTTGACAACGTATATGGGGACCTTGATAACCAAATAACGTATAGTGAAGTAATTAAAGCTATTGCCGTCTTAAAGAAATGTAAATCACCTGGCGTATATAAATTGCTAATCGAATATTGTATAGAAGCCTGTGATATTTTGGCGGGTTACATTACAACGATTTTTAACATGATTTTAAATACAGGCAAATCCCCGTTATCTTGGACTGAAGGGATTATAATCCCTATACATAAGAAGGGTGATAAATCCGACCCTAGTAATTATAGAGGCATCACCTTATTAAGTAACTTCGCAAAATAGTTTACACGTGTACTCAACCAGCGAATAACAACATGGTGTGAAATAAACGATGTTATATCTGACGCGCAGTTTGGGTTAAGAAAAGGCAGGTCAACAATAGATGCGGTTTTCATACTCCATTCAATTATTCAAAAATATGTTAATATGAATAAACGATTGTATTGTTGTTTAATAGATATGAAACGTTGTTTTGATTCTATATATTTAAATGCACTGTGGTAAGAGTTAAAGTCCAATTTTGACGGCAAAATGTTGCGCATAATACGCAGTATGTACCAGTCGGTCAAAGCATGTATTAGATATTGTAACACATATTCGGGGCATTTTAATATAGCAATCGGACTAAGACAGGGGCAGATAACATCGCCGATCCTTTTTTCTCTTTTCGTGGACGATCTTGAAATGTTTTTACAAAATAGACATACATGTTATGCTGGAATAAATATACAAGACATATGTTTAATTCTACTTCTGTTTGCAGACAATATGGTTGTCATAGGTGAAACGCCGGAAGACCTACAACAGTCTATCGACCGTTTATATGAATATTGTAATACCTGGGGTTTGCAAGTTAACATTCCAAAAACCAAAATTATTGTTTTCCGCAAACGCGGAGCTATCAAACGTAATGAGTGGAGGGTATATGGTAACGAAAACATAGACATTGTTAACGATCTTATGAATCTGGGTGTAACCCTTAATTATACAGGGATTTTTAATCTCAAAACAAATACTTTGCGTGGTAAGGGCTTAAAAGCACTCAACGTATTGTTATCCAACCTGAAAACTTATAATTGTAAACAAAAGGTAGCTTTGCAGTTATCTGATGTTTTTGTATCTTCAATTTTCACATACTCGTGTGAAATATGGGTTTCTCAAAGTGTAGCGAGTTGGAAAAATTGCACCTTAAATTCTGCAAAGCTGTTCTTCGTGTCAGAAAATCAACCTCAAGTGTAGCTGTTTACGGTGAACTTGGTAGATACCCGTTGTATATTAACAGATATGTACGTATTGAAAATATTGGTTTCAAATAACTAGAAGCGAAAACATTATATTACGATATATATTGGAAGATGGTCTAATTGCCGTAAATGATAATACATTGAACTGGTTTGGAAAGGTTAGGGACGTACTATCTAAGTACGGATTTAATTATGTTTGGTCTTATAACTCACAAATCAACGAGGTTAATTCTTTGCCTTTGTTTAAACAAAGAGTTATCGACGAATACTTATAAGAGTGGAATCGAGATATTAATGATAATTGGGTACTAATTGCATACAAAGCAATTAAAACAACATTTTCGTTTGAACCATATTTAGAGAAAATTGTTTCAAGAAATTTAAGAACAGCGATTACGAAAATACGCATCTGTGCTCATAACCTGAGAATACAGACTGGATGATATGATAGATTAGAACGAAACTTGCGACTCTGCCAATTATGTGACAGTAATGAAATAGAAGATGAATACCACTGTTTGTTGAAATGTTCTAAATTTGCCCAAATTAGAGAACACTACATTAGGACAATTAATTTCAGAAGCACTCAAGATTCGCAATCGTTATACCAATAATAATGTATAATAATAACAATGTATTTGTTTTATAGTTTAAAATGTATATTGAATAAAATATGACATCATGTGATATGCTATATTTGAACATGTATTGTTTTCAGTATATGATGATATAGATGTTGCATTCATATTAATTATATGTATTATCCGGTACTGTTTCGATACCTGATTTTGTGAGTGTGATTCGAATGTATAATGTGTGCTCCTTCGAAAGTATAATTATTTTTATATTTCGAAATTAAAATTATTTTTATATTTTACTGATTATAGACTATGCCGATGTGTTATGATACAAGTTCAACTATAATTGTGCCGTTGCTACTTAAATTGTATGTGGTTTGGATGCGCACTGTTATATTCTATGCTCCTTCAAATTACAATTAATGTTTTACCTTAATTATTACAAAAGTAGTAAAAAGCATTCATATGTAGCAATATACACAGTTAATATGTGATTTAAAACGAGTTTTGTTCAAGTATATGTAAAGTTCATCCATAACTATTATATAACATTTCTGCTAAATCCACTTACTATATTCATGTATTTTGTATTATTGTTTTTGTTTAACACTAGAAACTGTAAAGTTTATGTGTAATAAAATTATGTTCTGTTCTGTTCCGTATCAATGGTGTCCATCTGACTTAAAACTAAGGCCTTTAATGTGAAAGCCCAGATAATTGACGCCAACTATTAGGGAGATGTAAGCCTGTTACATAATCATCACATGGCTATTAAAGAAGGCATCATTCACTTTTGTACTGCAACAATTCAAACACGTGTATAAATGAGTTTTATAGAGAGTAGGAAATAAGATTCATATGTTAATATTCTTGTTATTTTACTGGTTTCACCACTTTGTTGGATTTCTGCAAAATAAAGGAAACAATCTGAAGTAATTGCAATAATTAATTTGAGTAACGCAATAATTATTATTAGATATTTGGATTGTCGTTAATGTTTCTGAATCCATTACCAGTATCATCATAATCATCATCATCATCATCATCATCATCATCATCACCACCATCACAACCATCCCCACCACCACCATAACCACCACCATCATCATCAGCAGCAGCAGCATCATCATCAACATCATCATCATCATCATCATTATCATCATCAACATCACCATCATGATAATCATATCGTCACTGTAGTCATCATTATCCTCCTCATCATCATCCTCCTCATCATCATCATTATCATCATAATCATCATCATATGAGAACGACGAGGATAATTAAAATGAGTACGATTAAGATTTTGGTTATCGGGAGATGATGATAATTGTGATTATGACGATGCTGATTGTGTTGGTGGTGATGATGAAGGAGATGATGATGTTGGTGGTGGAGATGGTTATAAGGTTCATGATGATTTTGCTGAAGATGATGATGATGACGGTTGTTTGAAGTTGATTAAATCCCACATCATTACCATCTTGTTACAATTCAACTCTGATGGTTCAACATGTTATATTCATATTTCATATTTACTCAATCCTAATCTAATGACCGACCTCCAAGAGTATACAAAAAAACATGTGGATAGGTCCAAAAGGGAAGTGCTTATCAGAAAATCTGTATGCAATCACTTGCCTCTCATACCATGAACCCTGACCCGTGCATGCCTACTTGGTCATTCTTGAAGTTACGGTTAAATAAGCATCAGTGGTCTAAAAACAGATCAAAATTTGCAGATTGCATGTAGGGGCGAATTGTGTATATGGGCCGTTAAAAAGCAACGTCATTGCTACTATGCACATGAGCATGTATTCGATGCCATTTTCCACAACCGTTATCTTGACTGCCTATCAATTTAAGCTACAGAAAACTAACTATATGACATTTAAAGGTAGACACATCCCTATTATTGATTCATCTTATCAAATTACACTGCCTTGGCAAGTATTCGGAGTAATAAAATGGATATCAGACAGGTACGTTTTCAGTCCGCTTTCCTAATCACGTGTGTCCCCAGATAAAATCTTCATGCAATAAACAGGTTGCTCTAAACTACTGTGAACTACATTTAACGCTTGGATGAGGATTTAAATCAAAGCGCTGAAATGAAGCGCACTTTGAGTTAGCCTATAACATTTTCATTTCGCTAGTCGTCGTCATCACCATCATCATCATCATCATCATCATCATCAGGCCAAAAAATAGGTCCGTTTCGGGTCTCCCAACCGTGTCTCCCGAATTAGCGCCGACTCTCAACATTTTATTGGGGTCGCCAAAAAAAATAATAATAATAATAAAAATTGGTACATTTTCGTTCATATAATATGTAATATCAAGCAAACAAAGCATATATATATACATGTATTTCTTATAATAAGCTTTAGTAGCCTTCTATTCTAGTATCCGAAAGACAATATTGTTTTTTAATCCCTACCTACCGACCCTGTTTTCATTCCAAGGAGACCCCAAACTGACCTATTTTTTGTTTAGGCCTCATCATCATCATCATCATCATCATCATCATCATCATCATCATCGTACCATCATCATAGGAATTACCATCATGATTATTATAATCATACTCGATGAAATTCACCATCCGCATATCATATCTTCTGTATCCGAATATTGGTGTCTACGGACAATGGTTCCTGCGCTTATTTTAAAACAGGTGAACATAGTTTCCTACGTTGTTGTTGTTATGTTGTTGTTTTTCTTTGATAACAAGACAATCTTTCGTACGTTATAATGACTATCCGGACATTGATGCCTACATGATTATATTGACACCCTAGAAATTGGTTCCTACAGTGTGATGTCGAACTGAATAATATATTAAACGCGAATCAAAGGATGATCATGTTGACACCAGAATGTGTTGCAACAGGACACAATTCACAATAACACACATAAATATTAAACACTAACATGTTGAGAGGTTTGTTGACACAATTAATGGCTCGAACCACTGACCCCTGGAGTAAAGGTATACCGCTTAGACCACTCGGCCATCCGTGCTCATACAATGAGTGATGTATTTCATACTTTATATAAGCAAGCCTCGTAGTATCACAAAATATAACGACAACAACAGAACTCTCCAAATTATTCAATCGTTTCGCGTTGCAACGCTTTACAATTTTCAGGTTTTTAAAGCGTCAAATGATGCATATTATGGATATTTTAGAGCATGGTTAATGTTCAGTATTACTGTTTCCTCACAAATACAACGAAAATTTGCGAATCTGAAACGATTTTTTTTTAATTTTGTCAATGTACCGAAACGGGAAAAGGCCCCTTTAAAAGAAATCGCTATGAACGACAACTAATAAGAATCCAAAGAAGACACCATGCTTTCAAGATGGCGATTTGACACTATCAACAATATGGATTATTTTGATCATCAAATTTTAAAGACAAAATAATAAGTAAAATTTTCATATTGATATATGGCCATTTATCTATATAATGTTTGTAACATAATTATGAAAATGACCAACGACTCAAGCGGAATATAGACTATTTGTCGTATATTTCGTGTACAGCCTAAGAGATGCTTTCCATTAATTCATCAATCTTTGTTGTGGAATATTTTATTATTTGTGATCATATAATCCCATAGATTTTTATGAAAAGCATACACATTCAATCTATGGCTTCCATGAAAAACATAGAAACGTGAAATATTAGTCCATGTAAACGTACTTCCCGAGCTTTTCATGATTTTTGCTATGGCGGCTCTGGGACCTCAGCAACCATTTGGGTTATAAAGCTTAGAGTTGAATTATTGCAACTACGTGAAATTAGTCCAAATAATTAGACGTAAGCTACCCCGCTTACGTCTAAACGGCTACCGTCGTTTTCCTGTAGCAAATTGAGTTCAACTTAAACTTCAGTTTTTCTCGTTAAATCTTTGCTAATGCATAAAATTATAATTAATTAGACATAAATGTGAGCGATTACCTCTTAAATGTGTAAAAATTGTGCTTTTAAACCACTTATGTACATTTTTAAAAATAAACATAAACAACACACGAAGTGTGTTTGTCGTTTATAGAATTACATTGAATTATCTTGAACGAAATTATTTTTTGAATAGGTTACACAAAACCAATTGTTGTTGTACAACAAACCACATCACTTTTTAGCTTTCTGTACTTTTTAATTAAATGAAACCTATATGTGTGTGTTTAAACTACCAGTTGTATCACGGAGTGTATATTGATAGGAGATGATTCGAGTATTTGACCCTTACTGTCGTAAATTCAATCTTATGCAAAAACTATTCATCCGATTTTATTGGTTTATACGTTATCTTGTTGCTTATTAATTCCTCTTTAAAAAAATATACGTTTTAGTATACTCCCGTTGTTATTAATGGATTTATAGCGAGATAAACACAAGAAATACACATTTTATGTTTTACCACCGCGCGTTTTACCGTGTTGTGGCTATCGATCTTGTACAATTAGCGTACAGCGAAGCGCCGAGGTTATACATTTTGATGTACCCACTCACGTCTTTTGTTGAATTATAGTTTCATTTCTCGGCCGATTTTGACAAATTATATATCATTAGAAAGCTTACGTTACGTAGTAAACAGATATACATACATATATTAAGTTTTTCTTCTGATTTTGACAGCCAGGCGAGTTATAACTTTAACTTTTGCAAATATCATACCGTATTGGAGTTTTAGAATCTAGATTTACGGTTGACATGTTCGTACTTAATACCAATTTGTAGCGTTCTTCTGATTTCGACAGCCCGGCGAGTTATAACTTAAACTTTTGCAAATATTATACCGTTTTGGAGTTTTAGAATCTAGATTTACGGTTGACATGTTCGTACTTAATACCAGTTTGTAGCGTTTATATTTGGAGTTCAGTTTTAAAAATTACATCTTGCTTAGGAGAATAGAATTCTGTATACGATAGAAAAAATTTGTTTAAAAACGAAAGTAATTAAGGAATGAAGGCGGAAGAAAGAAGCGCGCGTTCCTAACGCACTGAACTGATGCTACGGTCTTGGCGATTATGCTTTTGTTTAGAAACCGGCCATTGAATTTCCTTTGCCATGATTATTATATTTTTTATGGAATATATTGTGGTATTTTGTTCACGAAACATATCAATAAAGCTTATTATAAAAACATCTTAATAAATTAACGATTTCAGCTCTTGTTTATAACACAGAAAGGGTGATAAATTTATGATGAAACAGCGTATATAGCGGATCCTCTCGATTTTATTCGGCTTTGCATGCATACTTGAAATAAAATGGGTGTCAAAAACATTCATCGTTTGCTGTTAATTATCAACGAGGGAATTATGTATAATTATATGAAATGTTATTTACCTTAAATTATCAATTTATTAAAGATTCTTGAAAATCACGGTCGGTGTTACGCGGGTCATTTCGTATTTTGACATCAGGGTATCATGTCCAACTATTCAAAATCAGATTTTTTCACTGGGACGATGACGGCTTAGATTTAGACAGGCAGACAGATAGTTTATTCAGACTTATGCAACAGTACATCGTCTTCAACTCAAATATATAAATTATTTTTAGACGAATTGTTAGGTGATTACACATATAGCAGTGATGATTCTGAGAATGTTGCCATGTTTCTTATCCGTGTAATCTAGAGTCCGTGGTTTGAGCATTTTTATCGCGGTGTTCAATAAAAGATATCTCAATAATCTTGTTTATTGATAGATCTGTAGGTTTTATTGCCCTGTGTTCAGCACAAACCAATTATCTCTTTATGATCAGATACTGTGCCGACCAATACTAAATAACACTATGGTGTCATACGCCACAGCAGGGACCTATACTTGTGATCATGGAGTCTTAGTGAAAGACTTAAAAAAGTATGTTGTTTCGCTTGCGGTTGTTAAAGCCAAAACGGGGCTTCCCAGCTGGCACAGCTGCTGATATTCGGATCTGAATACCTAAACTTATTCAGACCTTATTCTTAACCGTTGCGCGTTTTACGATATCGGATTTTAGGCGGGAATACAACTCAGTGAAACTATTCGATTTCTTATACAACATTAAGCATATTAACAGTTATTAAAATTAACAATATCAGCGACATCTTTTTAAAGACTAAACACCTTTTCAAGTATCGAATTTAACATGTCAATAAAATATATTAATACCAAAAAAGGTTTCATTTAATATTGTTCACATTAAACCTTTAAATGAAAGTGTCGCTTTAACTATTTTCCGTGTCTTATTAAGCCGCGAATCGTTTGCTAAAAACAGTTAACAAAAAGGGCTACACGTTCTAATTCTTAATGAAATACAAAAATAAGTATAACATAATTATTAACGTCCATAAACACACACGGCAAGATCAAAGTTTTAATGGAAAACTAATATGACATTCCACTTAAATTATTATTTTCGTCTAAATCAAATACTATATATAGAGAAACAATGTATTTATAACCGACCAATGAGGTAACATTATGCAACTTTCAATTTACACAGTGCTATATGGCAACAATATGGAATTTGAACAGTGGTAGTGTTTTAAGGTCTGGACTATCATTACTTGTAAGTTTGTATAAACATTTTTCTAATGCAATAAGTAAAATAATGTTTATATTTTATGTTTAATAATTTATTGCACGATTATTATTATTCTGTGCTGTTATATGAATTTGATGCCGTTAAAGCTTCCGACATGAATTCATGTCGGAACGATGCTATTGCAAAATAACGTTAAACGATATGAGGTCGATATAAATCGACCTCATATTTATAGGAGTAAATCGACCTCATATTTATAGGAGTAACGTGAAATATGTGCATACATGTATAATTATCGTGTGGCATGAGAACTACACAACTTTACTCCATTCTAGTTGCAATAGTACAACTACCAGCTATTGACCCTCCGAGTGAGCTGTACGTATGTACTTATAAAAGCTCAGAGCATTCAAGAAGAACTATACTCCATTCCACATTATTTAAATATTACATTACAGACCATTAATCCTTAAATCTCTGCATGTGATATTTATGTCATGTTATCATATTTTATTATGCAGTGAAGGTCAAAACAACAAATGCAAAAAGTCTTACCTGTAATTTTAATTCCAAAGTAAGATTAACTACACACGTTTCATCATTCTCGTGTATGAGATAGTGCTGTTCCTCACTGTGAAGACTGGTGCCTGGAACCAAATGATGGTGGTGTGTCGGGTTAAATAGTGAGCTGTGTAACCCAGTGAACCATACATCTGTTTCCAATAAACTTTTGTATTCAGGACTCAGCGAAACGTTTGTTGGCTTTTAAGTGCGTGTGTACTTGAGACCACAATGCACGGCCGTTAATCACGCGCGCCACCTCTTTTTTGAGATGCATTTAAAAAAAGAGACAATGCTTTTTCCGAGGTGGCGCTCAGGCCCGGATGTTTTGAAATTTAACGGACAATTTTACAAGGTGATTAGGTTTTAAATGGGGTTTTTTAAACATATTTCGCATTGTTTTTAAAAATCTGCCAATGGAGTGCGATTCAGCGATTATAAATACATGAAAAGATGTACAGAAACATACATTCACAACCCATTTGAAAACGTGAGGACCTTTATAAGTTGTGGCATGGTAAAATTCGTAAAAGCAAATTGATGTCTTTTGCCTGGGTGACGAACAAATTGCCAGGCAATTAAATCGCTCATTACATAAAACGATTGCTTTGAATCTGTACAAGATAATGCGTGCACAAAAAAAATCGGCTTCTATCCGATCTAATAGATAAATTTGCATTTTTTAACATTATCTATCAAATGTACGTCATGTGATAATGCCCTTGCGATACGACTGTTTATTGAAACATCCTTCATTGGCGCCACCTCCTATCATTAGTGCCATCTCATTAGAATTAGCTCCATCTCCTTTGGAACAATGCAAAATTATCTACTACGTCGGCAGAAGCCAATATTTTTGTGCATGCAGCATCTAATGTATGTTGTACACATCGCTTGATGCCGTTATAGATTTAATTGGGTGCAAATTTTCTCGTCACACAGGAAAATCTTATTGAAATGCTTTAAAACTATACCATGCCACAACTTATAAAGGTTTTCACGTTTTTAAATGGGTTGAGAGTATATGTTTCTGAACATTTTTGGATAAATTAATCTGCGCTGAATCGCACTGCATTGCCCGATTTTAAAAATAATGCGAAATATGTTAAAACAATTATATACAACATGATTACCTTGTAAAATTATCCATGAAATTTCAAAACATCCGGGCCTGAGCGCCACCTTGGAAGTAGCATTTGCTCATTAATTAATGCATCTCAAAAAAGAGGTGGTGCGCGTGATTAATGGCCGTGAATAGTCGGGATGCCACATCCATGCTATAGTATAGCTTAATGCATAGATGCCATATATACCTGTGATTTAGGAATTGCAAATATACCAGCGATTCCAGGTAGCTTGATACACACACTACAGTTACAGGGTTCGACATTAACTTTTTTTACCGCAAGACCGTCGGACCAGCTCCTCTTAAAATGTACTAGCCCGAACCTGATGTCTACTAGACCACAAATGACATAGTTAATGAACACAATTGTGTCATGTAACTGTTTAATCAGGATTTATCAGTAAATAATAAGTGAACACCAGATTTTTTTTGATGCATAGAGTAAAACAATAAAATAAACCATTTTTTTTTGCTTTACTCCGTCAAATTCAATCCATGGGAACTGACTCGATTTTCCATCTAGGCTAAAATTGACATTTTCGTGTTTCTTCATATTTACGTTTCGTGTCAGTTTAAGCGTCGGATTCTTTTTTATTAACTGATTTGTCGGACGAAAATCTGAACTTGAACAAAGCCATTCTTTAAATTACATTCTCTTGTCTGCTACGCAAAAATGTTTACATTGACGATACCGATTTTCGATAGAAGTCGTAAAATCATGCTCTACAGTTTTACGACACTGCAGAAAATCATTAATATTCATGACAACTTGACCAATCTAAACAAGCAATATCTGCAGGAAGCTCTTCTTTGCTTCTAAAATAGCAATGAATCATGCGAATGCTCCGCGTTTATTTAAATACACTAGTTTTGTTTTAATGTAAATAACGGATACTAGAGTAATTTTACACATTAAAAAATAAAGGTTTTCACAGCATTCAGTTATAGTTATATGAATCAGTATAGATTTTTTTTTGTACGACCAGTCGGACAAGCTAGCCCGCAGTTTGACTAGCCCGACCACCGATCTTACTAGACAATGTCTGTCGGACGTGCCTTAGTGTCGAACCCTGCCAGTTAAATAGCTATTGTCAGAGAGCTGGAACACAGGCTAAACAGAAATATGGGTGCTGTTTCATCTGCACTGCAGCGCGGTTGCAGTAAAATGTCGCGGAATTACAACTTTCAAAACGTAAAGCGTTTCATTTAAAATGTGGGTGTTTTTGCCAAAACATTGTGTTGGAACTTTGCAAGTGTACTTACTATATAAGAACAATGAAACAGTTGCATTTACAACGATATTTGTCTGCATTGGGTATGACAATTTATATATGAAAGCGATGATATTTAGAAGTCAATAAGGCTGATCTATGTTATTGCCATACTCAGGCTGATCTCTGGCATCATCATACTCAGGCTGATCTCTGGCATTATCATACTCAGGCTGATCTCTGTCATTGCTATAATCAGGCTGATCTATGGCATTGCTATACTCAGACTAATCTATGTCATTGCGATACACAGGATGATTTCTATCAATAGCATTCTTAGGCTGATCTCTGTCATAAGCATACTCAGGCTAATTCTGTCATCGCCATACTTAGGCTGATCTCTGTTATTACCATACTCAGGCTGATCTTTGCTATTGTTATTCTCAACTGATCTATTGCCATAACCACACTCTGGCTTATCTATGTCATTGTCATGCTCAGGCTGATCTCTGTCATTGCAATAATCAGGCTAACATCTGTCATTGCCATACTCTGACTGACCTCCGTCATTGCCATACTCAGGCTGACCTCTGTCATGGCCATACTCAGGCTGACCTCTGTCATTGCCATACTCAGGCTCATCTCTGCCATAGCCATTATCATGCTGATCTCTGTGATTGCCCTACTCTGACTGACCTCTGTCATTGTCATACTCAGCCTGACCTCTGTCATTGCCATACTCATGCTTACCTTTGTTATTGCTATAGTTAGGCTTATTTATGTCATTGCCATACTTAGACTGCTCTCTGTCATTAGCATACTGAGGCCGATCTCTGTCATTGCCATTCTCAGGCTGATCTCTGTGATTGCCATACTCAGGCCAACCTGTACCATTGCCATACTCAGGCTGAACTCTGTCATGCTCAAACTCAGGCTGAATTCTGTCATCGCCACACTCAGGCTGATCTTTGTCATTGCCATACCAGGTTGATCTCTGTCATTGCTATTCCCAGGCTGACCTCAATCATTGCCAAATTCAGGCAGCTGTCTGCCATTGCCATACTTCACTGATCTCTGTCATAACCATACTCAGACTGATCTTTTTCATTGGCATTCTCAGGCTTATCTCTGCCATTGCCTTTCCCAGGCTGATCTATATCATTGTCATTCTAAGGCGGATCTCTGTCATTTTCATACTTCACTGATCTCTGTCATAACTATACGCAGGCTGATTTCAGTCAAATCAATACTCATTTTGATCTCTGGCATTTCCATGTTCAGGCTGATCTCTGCCATTACCATACTGAGGATGATCTCAGACATGGCCATACTCATGCTGATCTCTGTTGTTCCCACACTCAGTCTGATCTCTGTTATTGCCATAATAAGCATATTTGCCATAACCATGTTCAGGCTGATATCTGTCATTGTCATATTCAAGCTGGTCTCTGCCATAACCATGTTCAGGCTGATATCTGTCATTTTCATATTCAAGCTGATCTCTGCCATTACCATGTTCAGGCTGATATCTGTCATTGTCATATTCAAGCTGGTCTCTGTCATTACCATACTCAGGCTGATATCTGTCATTGTCATATTCAAGCTGATCTCTGCCATTACCATGTTCAGGCTGATCTTTATCATAACCATACTGAGGCTGTTTTCTGTCATTTCTATACTTCGGTTGATCTCTGCCATTACCATACTCAGGCTGATCTTTATCATAACCATACTCAGGCTGTTTTTTGTCATTGCTATACTTGGGTTGATCTCTGTCATTACCATACTCAGGCTGATCTCTGTAATTGCCATACTCAGGCTGATCTCTGTCATTGCCATACTCAGACTGATCTCTGGCATAACCATACTCAGGCTGATCTCTGTCATTACCATACTCAAGCTGATCTCTGTCATTACCATACTCAGACTGATTTCTGTTATTGCCATACTCAGGCTGATCTCTGTTATTGCCTTACTCAGACTGGTTTCTTTCATTACCATACCCAGGCTGATCTCTTTCGTTACCATACTCAGGCTGATCTCTGTTATTGCCATACTTAGGCTGATCTCTTTCATTAACATACTCAGACTGATCTCTGCCATGACCATACTCAAACTGATCTCTGTCATGACCATACTCAGGCTGATCTCTGTCATTACCATACTCAGGCGGATCTCTGTTATTGCCATACTCAGGCTTATCTCTTTTATTACCATACTCAGACTGATCTCTGTCATGACCATACTCAGGCTGATCTCTGTCATTGTCATTACTCAGACTGACCTCTGCCATTACCATACTCAGACTGACTTCTGTCATTACCAGACTTAGAGATGCGCAGGCTGGGTTTGCTATAGCTATGATGGGCGCATATGGCATAAGACCCATTTTCGCATGACGCGGGTCTTTTTAAATTTTATTGCGAGTTGTAAATAGTATATTTTAGCGCAATGCATTTCGATATAAAATTGAATTCAAAAAAGCAAATACAGCAAACTGGCAAATAAGTGTAGTCTATTGAGGCGTTCAGGAACGATTTCCAGACGTGCGTCAAACATTTTTGGTTAGATAATTAAACGAGTTTCGTCTTAACGTGACACTATACTATTTTGGTAGTGTTTTTTATCTCTTATCTTGAAAGCAAAACTGTGTTAATCGATAGTCAAGTATGTCTTCCCCTTACGATTTAGTGACCGAGTACAGACCCTACAATTCTGCGAGATGGATGTTAACGCGTAATTGAAACTGGTTCGCAATTTGTTTCTATGTGACGTTTAAACATGCAGAAAGTAATATAATGTTCGATGTTTGACATTTATTGAATGAGTCGAAAATTACTTTCTCTTTAGTATGAAATTGCCGCGTGAGGCGCTCTGGAAAGTTTGTCATTCAGCTTTGGGAACTCGCACGGTATACATGTTATTTTTATGCTAGAGTTTTTTAAACAATGGACGATATGGACCGAGCCACGTGTTCGGAAGACATAAATAGCAATTTGAAGGAAATTTTGTTCGAATTAAAGAAACAGCAAGTAGAGATAACTTCTTTGAAACAGCAAGTTAGTTTACCAGTGTCGTGTAAACAAGAGCATAAAGACATTAAATGGAAATTTGAAGGAAACAAAAAGCAATATGAATTCAATTGTAATGTCCATGAAGGAATCAAGCAATGCATGTGGGCAATTGAAAACCAGAAAATCGACTACGCAAAGGAAGTTTTATCGGAGGTTGCCAATAAAATTCACACGGAAATAAACACATAAGGATAGCGGATACGTCAGAAGGCGGGTGGGAAACTGTAAGACAGTACGAACAGAACCCCCTCGCGAGTGACTCTGATGACGTGTCGAGAATCAATAGGGCGGATTCTAAAGCTCTAAAGAAAAAGAAGGCTATACAGGCGAAGTTGAAGAAAAAGCCAGCCGTCATGTATGGACACTCGGACGCAGTCCGCCAGTTGCTTGAGGGACAGGTAGGAACACGTCCGGCGCCGTACCCGTTACCACAAAGGCCCACACCACCGTCGATTGGTTCTTTTCGTGGCTACTCTGGATGGGGTCCCCAGCTCGGGTCATGCTTCGCGTGTGGACAGTTCGGTCACTTCCGGCGGACGTGCCCCACCACCAGAGGTCAGCAAGAGAGCGCTCAGGCCAGGAAGTAGTGATGCCACTGAGGCGAGCCCACCCGCGATCGAAAGTGCTGTGTTTTAAGATGAGTATTACATTTATGAAAAAGATGACAGATTTACCAATGATTATTTTATTTACGAGCAAGGTCAGAAAGACATTATTGTGAAAAATAGATTGAGGGAACATATCAAATTTTGGAAAAGCATTGGCGCCAGTCAATTTACTATTGATTCTATAGAACATGGTTACAAGATTCCATTTTATTCTTTACCTGAAAGCGTATTACTTAAAAACAATAAATCAGCATGTGATAATATGGAATTTGTTAGGAAAGCAATTATAGATTTGTTAGATCGGGATTTGGTAGAAAAAACCGATGTCCCTCCTCGTGTTGTTAATCCACTATATGTCTCCATTCAAAGTAATGGTAAAAAGCGTCTCATTCTTGACCCGAGATGGGTTAATAAACACGTGTGGAAACAATCTGTTAAATATGGGGATTTGAGATTAGGTTTGATGTTTCTTAAGGAAGGGGGATTTATGATAAAGTTTGATATTCATTCTGCTTACCATTTTGTGGATATATATCCGGAACATACAACTTACCTTGGGTTTTTGTTTGAAGATGATCATGGTGTAGTTAGTTACTTTAGGTTCAAGGTGCTTGCATTCAGGTTGGGTGTAGCACCTTATTTTTTCACTAAGCTTACAAGCCACTTACAGCAAAGTGGCGGGGCGAAGGTAAACGAGTTATTATGTTTTTGGATGATGGTTTTGGTACACATGATAATTATGAGGAGACGAAAAAGCTTGCGTCTGACATAAAGCATGATTTGCTTCTCTCTGGGTTTATCCCTAACGTAGATAAATGTAGCTGGGAACCAGTACAGGAAATGGAGTGGCTGGGTGTATTAATATGAGAGAGTTTTCAATAAGAATTCCTGAAAGAAGAATTGGCAAGGCTATTAATACCATCAAGATTTTATTGGGCTCTGAATATATGCCAGTAAAAAAGGTAGCTAGTTTTATTGGTAAAATAATTTCTATGAGTATTGTAATTGGCCCTGTAGCTCAAATAATTTTTATTTCACGCGTTTCGATAGTATAGCGTGAAATATTTGTCTTACGCGAAACGAGACTGTTTTACAGTTATAAAATGATTGGTCAGTCTTGCACGAGGATCTCAAACGTATGATTATGTTGTGTAGAGTTCATTCTTCCAGGCGCCTTCAGTTAGTGCGGACAGGTTTTATTTTCTTCTCTTATATACAGTTCGTTTTACACGTGGTCGTGCAGCCATGGCGAGTCAAAAGAATGACATACTTTCAAAATTGAAGGACATTATATCAAGGAAATTTGAGAGTTTGGAAAGACGAATGAGCGAAAATCAACAGTTTTCGCAAGCCCAGTTAAATTATATTCAAGAAAATTTGTCCAGGAATGAGAATTACACGTTTCCTAAGAAGGGTAACGAGGAGCAGTACAAGATCAACGACCAAGTTTTGAACAAATTTAGAGAGGCAGAAGGATTTTTGCAAGAATCCGTCAGGTTGCAGCCCACCGAGTCTGTGGTAGCCGCGAATAAGAAGATTGCAGAAGGTACGGACATTCTATTGCATAGACAGAAGCTCATAAGATTAGCAGACTCATCAGATAGCGGATGGAGAGTAGTGCATGAGTATGAAGCACATCCATTAGCAGAGGACTCCGATGACGAAAAGAAAATCTACAGAGCCCAGCAGAAGGCAGACCGGAAGTTGCGCCAAGAGCATCGGAACCGCGCACGACGTTTCTCTCCATACGTTCTTCCGGTCAAAGGCGATGGCGATGTAGCATCGGCATCGAATCAGTCAACGGCAGCTTCGCAGAATAGACGGCCCGGGACGTGTTTCCAGAGTGCAAGGCTGTAGTCCCAGACGGTGGAGCCGTTGTTTCGAAGGATAACAAGATAAGTAACCATGTTTATTGTAGTGTGGTTGAGAAAAAAGTAGAATTCGATTACAAAATATCAGTAAAAACGCCTGTAGGTAGGCTTAATTCTTGTTACGAGTTTTGGAAAAACGCAAATGCAAGCGAGTACATATTAGATGTTGTGAATAATGGATACAAGTTGCCTTTTAGAGATGGACCACGGTCTGTTATTTTACCAAATAACAAATCTGCTAATGATAATTGTTCATTTGTGTCGAGCGAAATTGAAAGTTTATTGGCTAAGGGCTGTATTTCTCAAGTGAACAAACCCCCAGTCGTTGTTAATCCTTTGACTGTGGCTTATGGAAAAAGCGGAAAACCGAGACTTGTTTTAGATTGTCGTTATATAAATCAAGAATTATTTAAATACAAGGTCTGTTTCGAGGATCAATCAGTTGCTAAACAAATCTTTTGTAAAGGAGACTATTTATTTTCATTTGATATTAGATCCGCTTATCATCATATAATGATTTTTCCAGAACATTGACAACGTCTAGGTTTTTGCTGGGAAACCGAAAACGGATAAGGGTATTATGTTTACAACGTGTTACCATTTGGGATCTCTACAGCGGGTTTCATTTTCACTAAGATTTTGAGAGTTCTTGTAACAAAATGGAGGTCGATGGGTCACAAAATAGTTGTATTACTGGATGACGGTCTCGGAGGTTCGAATTCATTTGAAAACGCTTCTCGCGTTTCAAGGTTCATACGGGAAGATTTGCGGAATTGTGGGTTCTAAATCGCTGATGAAAAATGCCATTGGGAACCTCGGCAGTGCATAGATTGGTTAGGGTATACTTGTTAAATGCATGATGGTACTGTGCGAGTAAATGATGAGCGTATAGAAAGCGCAGTCTGTTTATTAAATGAGCTTTCATCTAAAATTGTTAAAGGTGAAAATATGTTTCATGTACGTGTAATTGCAAGACTGATAGGTCAGCTGATTTCGATGCAAAGCGCTATAGGGCCGATTGTACGTTTAAGGTCAAGGTCTCTTTTTATCAGTGCGTATTGTCCAGAGCCAGTTGGGACGCTCCTGTCTTGGTGACATGCAAGGCGTTTGATGAGATATTATTTTGGAAATGTAACATACATTCGCTGAATTGTGGGAAATTAAAGGAATTTGATTGGTTTAGTGAAAATGAGCAAACCGTCGTCTATTGTGACGCCAGTGGAGCTGGATTTGGAGGTTATGTAGAGAATCACAACAATAGCGATGTTGTGGGTTGTTGGTCCGAGTCTGAAACAAGACTCAGTTCTACCTGGAGGGAGTTAGAAGCTGTACGCAGAGTGCTTAATAGTTCTTTGAAACAAGTAAAAGGATCTGTAGTAAGACTAAACTCCGATAACAGGAATGTAATAAGTATTTTAAAAACAGGTAGTAGAAAGTCATATCTGCAAGATATTGCAGTACATGTTGATGATGTATGTAGAAGTAATGGTATAATATTGGTACCAAATTGGGTTCCACGAAAAAGCAACGATCAAGCCGATTTTTTAAGTAGGTCCACTGATAGTGACGATTGGTCAATTGAAAATTTTCTTTTTGAAAATTTATAAAACAACTTGGGGTCCACATACATGTGATTGTTTTGCATGTAATTACAATACTAAATGCGCCAAATTTAATTCTAGGTATTGGTGCCCTGGTACTTCCGCTATAGACGCATTTAGCGTGGAGTGGAAAGGCGAGAACAACTGGATTGTTCCTCCGCCTCGATTGGCATGTGATTGTATTCTTAAGATAAAACACGAAAAGTGTAATGCAACTGTGTTGCTGCCTATTTGGAAGTCGGCTTCTTCTTGGCCGTTGTGTTTTCCTGGAGGGAATGATAAAGCATACTTTGTGCATGATTTTACTTTATTTGCAGCGGATCATATTACCATACGAGGTAGAGGAAGGAACGGCATATTTGATGGGAGACTGTTAAATTTTGGATTTATTGCATTGCGATTTATTGAGTGACGTATCATTTATTTCTGCAGGTTTAAATCTCAAAACGGCTATTGAGACGGAGATTCAGGACAGCGGGATTAGCGTTAGCGAGTTTGGAGATTTGGCGGGAAAGATGTCGTGACAACTTGTGTATTCAATAAGTGATAATATAAATATAAAGTATTTTAGTTATTTTAATAACTGGAATCTTTTATATCTTCTAAGGGCGGCTTAGCGGTTCCAGCTTCTCCTATTCATGTGGCTTTGTATTTGACTGATCTTATTGACAAGCAAGTATCGAATTCTGTTATAAGTGCTTCTTTATAAAGCATTAAGTGGGCTCATTCTCTTAGAAATCTCCCTGATCCTACGACTAATGCATTTGTGATGAATTTACTGGAATCCGCAAAAAGAACATTGTCAAAACCTGTTTCTCGCAATGAACCGATTTCTTTAGAATCGTTGAAAGAGCTTTGTGAAAAGTATTATAACAATACAGATTTGCTTGTATTGAGGGATTTATGCATGATATCTTTAGCATTTAATGGTTTTTTACGATTTAACGAGCTAGTAAATTTTAGATGTGATGATATTCAATTTTTTAACGAATATTTTACAATTACCATAAGAAAAAGTAAGACTGACCAATATCGTAACAGCGAAAAAATCGATATCGCTATTGGCGAAACTGCGGCTTGCCCGTATTTTATTTTAAATAGATTTTTAGAAATTGCTGGATTATCGACGAGTGACAATAGTTTCTTGTTTAGACCTATTAATTATTCAAAAGGCAATTTAAAATTGATTCAGAAAGTCAAACCGCTGAGTTATACCCGAAGTCGCGAGTGTATAACGGCTAGATTAAGAGAAGTGGTAGGTAATGAAAATATTGGCTTGCATTCATTGCGCGCCGTGGGCGCAACATGCGCGGCGAACGCGGGAGTTAATGACCGTTGTTGGAAACGGCATGGTCGCTGGAAGAGCGAAAATAGTAAGGATAGATATGTCTGTGACTCCTTGGAGAGGAGACTGAGTGTGTCTAAGGCTCTGGCGTTATAAATATTGGCATTTTCATTCTTAAATAGAATTGTGATGTTAAAAAGTTAATATTTTATTTATTTTATTTATTTTTTTGTCCCACCAGCCCGCTCTTTTCGTTTTTTAAACGTCTCGTCTGGTATTGCAAACATGAGTTTGTTGTTTTTAAGGAGAAACAGAAGTGTAGCAAATAATGACTAGATATTTGAGTATTGATGTTGCGAAAGAGTGCACGTGGAATGCGTACGTTAAGTTGTCATTCGATAGTGTAGAGCATTGGCCTTTTGGAGAGAAACGCTCAATTTGCTTAACAAAAGATTGCTCGTTAGTACTGGCGCTTGCTCAAAAGTAGTATACAGTGATGCAGCTGCTGTGTCTCATGCCGGATATGAGGTAGGGACGGTCAAAGGTGTGGCCCATGGGTCATGGTCGTCAGAGGAGACTAAAATGTCTTCTACTTGGCGGGAACTTTGTGGAGTTTATAGAGTTTTAAAGTCATTAATTGATGTGCTTGCAAGTCACCGCGTTAAATGGTTTACAGACAATCAGGGAGTTTGTAGTGTTATTAAAAAAGGTTCTATGAAAAAGGATTTACAAGATTTAGCTATCAAAATATTCCATTTAACAGCAAAATATTCAATTAATTTAGAAGTTGAATGGATTCCGAGAGAAGAAAACGGATTGGCAGATTATTTATCTAAGATTGTAGAGAGGGGTGACAGGGGAATTAGTTTGAATGTATTTTAAATGTTGCAAAGCAAATGGGGCCATTTAGATGTAGATGTTTTTGCGTAAGAGCATAATGCAAAACTTTTAACATTTTTTAGTAGATTTTGGTGCCCAACATCTGCAGGTATCGATGCTTTTACATTTGACTGGAGCATGTTTTTGGGCTGTACGTTCCTCCTGTTACTCTAATTCCCAGAGTTTTGAGTAAAATGGCGTATTGTAAAGCGAAAGGCGTTTTGGTTGCGCCAGAATGGCAATCGGCTAGTTTTTGGCCACTTATATGTGATAATTCTGGCGACTTTAGTGCATTTGTTAAAGATTTAATCTTTTTGCCTACAAATATAGGTTTATATACATTATGCAGAAATGGTGTTGGCATATTTGGTACAGAAAACCTGCGGTTCAGATGGATTGCTTTTTTCGTTGAGT
This sequence comes from Dreissena polymorpha, assembly GCF_020536995.1. NCBI lineage: Eukaryota > Metazoa > Mollusca > Bivalvia > Myida > Dreissenidae > Dreissena > Dreissena polymorpha. The sequence continues at coordinate 136,866,240 of NC_068355.1, read as the reverse complement.
TTTAAAGATCAAATCGTTATGTGTTATTTACCGAGGGAGGTAATTGAAGTTATAATAACAACCACATCCTGAATTCGGTGTTTCCATATATAACTAATTCTGTTTTAGCCCTAAATTCAAAGAAGGGAGATTACTCGTGAATGAGTATGCGCTGAGAAGTACAGCGGTTGTGGCGCTTGCCTTCTTTACAGTGACCTGTTACACACCAGGTGTGGGAAAGTGCGTGTAAGCTAACGACGTGTCGGTATCGGCTGTCGTGGTTGTAATATAAATTGCAATGGATTTGTCTGTTTTTAAATGTGTGTGTTTATGTTGAATTTTTTAATAACACGAAATTGTGTGTTTTAATACATGTATGTTGTTAATTTTACTCGTGATTGAGCAGCGGGTAAGGCGCTAGCTTTAATAGAAGCCACAGTGGCTTGTTACACACCAGGTGTGGGAACGTGCGTATAAGCACGGTACGACGTGCCGGCATCGGCTGTCGGGTTAGTAGTATACATTGGAATGTATAAGTCTGTGTTGAATTTTTTATTAACATAAATTTGTGTGTTTACATTTGTTTTTTTCAGAGACATGCAGATGATATAAACGCACTGCCTGAGGTCTTGGTGGGGGCGGGGGGGGGGGGGGGTTTCCTTGCTGCCGGAGTAACTCAAAGAATTCAGCCGGTATGCGAGTCCCAACGGCTAGTACCAAAAAACAGAGTTTTGTTTGTTTTCTATATAGGCAAAGGAGGGATGTAAGGAAAGTCCGGAATTCCGTACATTGAACAGTGTTACATTTTTTACGCTGTGCACAGACACATTGATGCAGCCAAATTCAGGGAATTTCTCTCGAAAAGCTTATAAAATATTCGAATATATTAATTCGTTCCTGCTGGCGTTAAGTAGAGGTCATTTAAAGTAAAAATCTGGGTAAAACAGCTATGCCGAAAAAGCGCATGAGTGTTCTATAACGATGTTACGGTCAGAATGTGGTTGACACCTTGTGAACAACTATGGTAACAAGTTATGCATAAACATTCAAAGTACGGGTCAACAGCGTTGTCTAAATGACTATAGAATTTATAAAAAGTACTGCTCGCATATTTATTTATTTTAATCAATTATCTTATTGTTTATTTTTAAATTTTATGGCGTCAAAAAAAGTTTGAAAAGGGAATTTCCATCATGAAATTATATTCTTAGTGTGATAGGTATTCGATATTCCCACAATATTCATTTAATATGATGGTGATTGCACATTTTATTTTATATTAACTGGTTATCATTATAACATTTTTATATATTTTTAATACTTTCAGAACGTCTAGATGTTGTTGTTATTTTGTTTAAGTTATCTCTATAACATAAATATGATGATAAACAGTGCACACGCATCTCGAACTGTGCGTTAAGACACACTCTTTATAAATTTGAATGGGTTGTGTTCATTTCAAACTTGCGATTTAAAAAGATACAAGATAATTTTGAAAAATGAGTTGCGTCTAAGATTATGCAATAGCGAACAACTTCAGTGCCTTCAGCGCTTTGAATACCTGTACAGTCGACTAAGTTGTAGACATCGATAATTATGACATTTTTCATAACCGTTCTGCAGCAACCACAGCAGTATGCTTACTCGTAAATAATCACTTTTAAGTACATGTATGTAATCCGCTTAATCGCTAACTTTACAATGAGATCAACAATTTCACATGAAATCCAACTATGTTTGAGGATTAATACATACTAGATCTGATATCGACTATTGAGTTAAAAGCATTTGATTTCATACACGCAGACTTAAAGACCAAAAATAAGCATTCGACTGGCGCTAGGTTTTTAAATAAGAAAGTTCATAGATGTATTTATGAAATAATACCATGGTCGATTATTTGCTTATATATGGAACTAAAATATAATGGATATATACTGATATATTCAAGAAAATGAGCATTCAAACGCGTTAGCAATTTCAGAGAAAACTTAATTTCGTTTTAAATATGTCGGGAAGCCAATATGTTTATGGACCAAATATATAACTGAGGATGTCAGAAAAGGAAGACCACAAGATAACCTTGGTAGGTGTTAACCCGCATAGCCGGACGCTAAAGTTCCTGAACAACAAGAACAACCAGGCGCTTGTGATCCTGAAAAAGCGTCTGGAGAGTTTTGAGCGTCAGAAGACGCTCTCCATTTCCAGCATAGAGACGCGGCGTCTGGACACGCAACAGTTCCTCAAACACGTGCAGTATCTTGAGCACCAGGATGCGGACAACGACAGGTACGTGTATAAATGAGGCCCGTTCGGCGATAACTGGGCGTATTGCATATGCGTTTAGTGTCGTTCCAGATTAGCCTGCGCAGTCCGCACAGGCTAATAAGGAAAGACTCTTTCCGCGTCAATGTTTAGTTTCGCTTAGCGTATTTTTTTCTGAGCGAAATTCAAGTCTAGGCGGAAAATGTCCCGGATTAGCCAAATTTTCCCGAGAACGAGGCTCGAATGATTTAAGGCGATCTTCGGGTGTGTGTGGTTAGGAAAAGTGATTTCGTCTGTTGTTGTTTTTTGCGTGGTTTCTAGGTCTTAAATAATATGTCTTTGTGGATCAGAAAAGTGAAACTTTCATGAAATGAAAGGATGGTCAAGTCGCTTAAAAAAAAAATTCGCCTGCGGTAAATGGGTCAACATTTGGATTATTTGCAGGGAATGTAATTATGTTTAATGCAAGCGTTCAACGCAATAATTTTTGCATACAATTACGATAATTGGATTGAAGTAGTATAGACCAACATGTGGTTGCATAATAACTGTAGAACCGAAGTTTGTGAGTATGTTGTACAACCAAATCATCCGTGTGGTACGTATGTGGGATTTACACCCAAAGAACTGTAGTGCGTGTGTGGGCTGTTAACGAAAGTACGTATGCTGTACGTGCGCATGATGCACGTGCGTGTGTTGGGTCCTAATGACTGCCAACGTAGGTGAGATGAATAACCAAAATAAGTGTGTGAGCAGTATACCAAAGAACGCGCGTGAGCTGCACAACCAAAGTACGGATGTGATATGTAGAACCAAAAAGCTGAGAGCTTTAAAACAAAAGGTCGCGCTTGAGAAGTAAACCTAAGAAGGTTTGTGTACTGTACAACTAAACAGAATATGTCAGCTGAATAGACAAAATGCGTGTATGTGTTAAATAACCAACGTGGAAGTGTAACATCAAAATGTTATATATATGGTTACTAGACCTTATGTTTATGCAAATTTGGGTAAAACTTAGAAATGGGTGTTTTCCGATTAAGCTGAATAGCTTGAGCGCGCATATTCGGCTTATAATTATATGGAAGAAGCTTTTATCGCCTACATAACCACTAGCGGATCCAGCGTTTATGAGCATATATATAGAGTCTGAGAGACACAAAAGTGAAAGTTTTTGCTGATTTGTTGAAAAGTTATATTAGTAACTGAATACATCACACAAGCGTTCTCTTCTTACCTCTGACGAAATCAACTGTAAACCATTTAATATAGTTGCCAGAAATAAATAATACAATATAAATAGGCAACAATTGTGATCTTAATAATAAAGAGATTTACTCATCTCCCCCCCCCCCCCCCCCCTAAACGAAACTCCTGGGTCCCGCCCCTGAAACTAGCATGTACTGAGTATATTATTAAAAACACTATTATAACTCTATATAATAGAGTAAGTGAATGTATAATTTGACCAATGTGAGAAAGTTCGCTAGATTTTCAAAGATTTAGTGAGGTCGTGTTAATGTGTGAGTTGTTTTCTGATCTTGGCAACAACCCAGCACTAGTCATAATAAGTCATCAAACGAGTAAAATGTATATATGTGATTAAACGCTGACTAATACACAGCATTGATATCTCATTGGCCGCTATTACCGCATCGACTTAACGCAAACCAATCACACGTATTGGTTACGTTTTATCAAACAGTCAACACGTGTGTCAAATTATTTTTGAAACAGAGGAGAATAAATAGTTTGTCATTAATACTTTTAACTTTGCCAGCTGATCATTAAGTAAGAATTGACCTTTAAATAAGTCGTTATACTTGAGGGCAGCACATTGCCATTTATAATATAACACTTTTTCAGATTCTTTATCACAGCGTCCTTGCAAGGCAATTATTCAGAACAAATATCTTCTCATTGATGTCGTTGGCTCGCTGCAGTCGTTTTTGGGAAGTAATCGGAAGACCAAATCTGACATTTAGTATGACCTAACCGTAAGCCGTAATCCAGTACGTCAATTCAAGCCAGTAATTCTACTGATATTGTTCTTTCTATTACACTCGCATATAATCGTAATATTCAGAAGTTTGATTGTTTTCCCGATCCCTTTCATCTCATTCTAATGTGATATGCTTATGTGTGTGCGAAATAAAACAAACCTATTAGATTATATGGATATGTTAAAATAATGTTCTAATGTGTACCTATAGGTGACATTGTGTTGTTCATATTCCGATAAATGTATAATGTAGGTGACATTTAGTTATTGATATTCGAATGTTTAATTATGTACATGTGCGTTTGAAAATGACTTTTCGGTGTTTGTTTGTTTCTTAATTGTTTTCAACGACTGTTAAGTGACGAAAACATATTTCAGTATATCCCCATCCCGTGCCTTCATAAATATGAAACGATTCGACGATTAGGCAACTTTGAAAATAAACCGTTTAAGTGGTGTATTGGCTATTCTTTGTGCCAATAGTGTAGGGTCGATCGTTCGAGTCCCTAACAAAGCTGTTTTTTTATTAACAGGTTTCCCTACTCAGCAGGTAGTTAACTCGGGTGAGCTCGTCATGAAATGGTTTATTATCCTATGTTTTCAGACTCGTAGTTCGCGATGTGGGCAGCGCGTCCCAAACGCCGGATCCTCCGAAGCAACCCCGACGACGCCGTAAAATTCGCCTAGCGAAGACGGCGCCGGCTGCACACGCCGCCCACTCCGATAGTGAGTGCGTTGACGGGAAAAGAGACGAAAAGCGAAAAGGCGTCAAGTCGGGACCGGAAACGCAAGCCGAAAAAGAGAAAATGCTTTATGGACATCGGGGTGATGAATTCGCGTCACAAATGCGCATGGAAAGAAGGGATTCTATGTTCTTTCAGTTATCCGGTAGGGGCAGACATGATTCCGCGGATATAACCGGATATCCGGGTTACCTGGAGATACCGACTAGAAAAACACCGAAGCCGAATCCGCGAACTCTGTTGGACGTTATGATGGGATTGAACGCGTTCAATCACCTACCTCCACCCTCCTCGTGTGAGCAGCAGAACGAGTCCGGTTCAGTCCGGAACGACAGTCGACTGTCGGTGGATTATGACTCTGTATACGGAAGCCACGAGAATATTGCAAACCGATTTATGCAGCAATGGAGGACGAAAGTGGCCTCCAGGAAATTAAGTATAATTAATAAACTGGACGCATCTATGCAACCCAATCCGGCAGCAAGGGGATCGTCCACGAATCTAACGAGCGTCGCTGAGAATCCAAGTCGTCTTCTAAAAAATCGCCGGTCAACACGTGTGTTTGGAAGGAAAAGCGTAGTACAGCCGATGTTGCCAGTAATTGATGACGAGGAGGAAAGAAAGGAACAGTTTCAGGCATGGATGAGCGAGGAACAAGAAAAATCTAAGGCAGACAAACAATTGTTTATGTTTAAATCTGGGGATAACAAGCAGACGCAAAGGAGACGTTCGTTTATGATTTGGCTTCAGAATCGCGAAAAGGAAAATAAGGAAAGAGCCTCAAAGAACGAATTGGCATCTTATGAAGAGAGCGAAGATGAAAACCAATCAGACGATGAGCCCGAAAGTATTGGTGATCTCATGCGAGCGCTGTTGAAGATAAAGACCAGGGTGCGGGAACCATTGGAGACAAGGGTCCGCAAGTTTAATGCGGAAATCGAGGACATTATTAAACGCGATGAAGCCGCCAGGAATATGCCGATGGGAAAGGCTCTAAAGCGGAAGTGGTTGATGATCATGCAGGGAATCGACGCCGCGCTGGCTGAGTCAAGCGACGATGACGATCACTACTATTAACAACGTTTAGGTTTAGGCTCCATTGGCAAAATAACACTTACGTTACGGTGTTGTGCCGCAAAATAAGACAACTTGTATATAATTAAATAGCGAACAAGAGATGTGTTTGTCAGAAACACAGTGTCCCCTATTGCGCCGCTTTGAAATAAAATTTCAATATATCCTTTAGCAGGTTTGGAAATTATCTCCCTTTTAAAGCTTATTACTTCCCTTGGATTGTATTTTTTTACTTTTGACCTTGAAGGATGACCTTGACCTTAAAATGTGTTTTAGATTATATCCTTTAAAACAAGGGCTGTTTGTAAAACATGCATGCCCCCCATATGGGCTGTCCGTTGTAGTGGCAGCCATTGTGTGAATACGATTTTTGTCACTGTGACCTTGACCTTTGACCTAGTGACCTGAAAATCAATAGGGGTCATCTGCGGGTCACGATCAATGTACCTATGAAGTGTCATGATCCTAGGCAAAAGCGTTCTTGAGTTATCATCCGAAAATCATTTTATATTTCGGGTCAACGTTACCTTGACCTTTGACCTTGTGACCTCAAAATCAATAGGGGTCATCTGCAAGTCATGATCAATCTACCTATGAATTTTCATGATCCTAGGCGTATGCGTTCTTGAGTAATCATCCGAAAACCATTTTACTATTTCGGGTCACCGTGACCTTTACCTTTGACCTAGTGACCTCAAAATCAATAGGGGTCATCTGCGAGTCATGATCAATCTACCCATGAAGTTTCATGATCCTAGGCGTATGCGTTCTTGAGTTATTATCCGGAAACCATTTTACTATTTCGGGTCACCGTGACCTTGACCTTTGACCTAGTGACTTCAAAATCAATAGGGGTCATCTGCAAGTCATGATCAATCTACCCATGAAGTTTCATGATCCTAGGCGTATGCGTTCTTGAGTTATCATTCAAAAACCATTTTACTATTTCTGGTCACAGTGACCTTGACCTTTGACCTAGTGACCTCAAAATCAATAGGGGTCATCTGCGAGTCATGATCAATGTACCTATGAAGTTTCATGATCCTAGGCCCAAGCGTTCTTGAGTTATTGTCTGACAACCACCTGGTGGACGGACCGACAGACCGACAGACAGACCGACATGAGCAAAGCAATATACCCCCTCTTCTTCGAAGGGGGGCATAAAAATAGTACTTCCTTTGTGAAAATGATCTGTACATGCGAATGATATAAAAATAGATTACTTATTTCCCTTGGATTTTGTTTTGACCTTTGACCTCAGAGGATGACCTTGACCATTCACCACTCAAAATGTGCAGCTTCATGAGATACACATGCATGCCAAATATGAAGTTGCTCTGTTAAATATTAAAACAAGAGGTGTGTTTGTCAGAAACACAATGCCCCCTAATGCGTCGCTTTTTTTTACCTTTGACCTTGACCTTTCACCACTCAAAATGTGCAGCTTCATGAGATACACATGCATGCCAAATATCAAGTTGATATCTTCAATATTGCAAAAGTTATGGCCAATGTTTAAGTTTTCCAACGGACGGACAGACAGTTCAAATGCTTTATGTCACCCTACCAGGGGCATAAAAAGTTATGATAAAACTTTAATGAATGTTAAAGTTATAGGAAAGAAAAATACAATGATATTTGACCTTTGACCTTGAAGGTTGACCTTGACCTTTCACCATTAAAAATGTGCAGCTTGCTGCACGAGAAGTAAGTGATTGAATGGAGAAATATTTATTTTTTTTAATTTTGACCTTTGACCTTGAAGGATGGATGACCTTGACCTTTCACCTCTCAAAATGTGCAGCTCCACGAGATACACATGCATGCCAAATATGAAGTTGCTGTGTTAAATATTAAAACAAGAGATGTGTTTGTCAGAAACACAATGCCCCCTAATGCGCCGCTTTTTTTTACCTTTGACCTTGAAGGATGACCTTGCCCTTTCACCACTCAAAATGTGCAGCTCCATGAGATACACATGCATGCCAAATATCAAGTTGCTATGTTCAATATTTCAAGTTATTACAAAACTTTACTGTAAGGTTAAAGTTTTGGGACAGAATGACGCAATGACAGACAGAAAGAACGACAGGCAAAATACAATATACCCCCGATCATTCGATCCGGGGGCATAAAAAGTTATGATAAAACTTTAACGAAGGTTAAAGTTATAGGAAAGAAAAATACAATGATATTTGACCTTTGACCTTGAAGGTTGACCTTGACCTTTCACCACTAAAAATGTGCAGCTGCACGAGAAGTAAGTAAGAGATTGAATGGAGAAATGAATTTTTTAATTTTGAGCTTGAAGGAGGACCTTGACCTTTCACCACTCAAACTGTGCAGCTCCACGAGATACATATGCATGCCAAATATGAAGTTGCTGTGTTCAATATTAAAAAAGTTATGATAAAACTTTAACGAAGAATAAAGTTTTAGGAAAGAAAAATACAATGATATTTGACCTTGAAGGATGACCTTGACCTTGACTTTTCACCACTCAAAATGAGCAGCTACAGGAGATACACATGCATGGTAAATATCAAGTTGGTTTGTTCAATATTGCAAAAGTTTTAAAACTTTAACCAAGGTTAAAGTTTTGGAACAGAATGACAGATAGACAGGACAAAAACAATATACCCCCGATCTATCGATCCTGGGGCATAATAAAAAAGAGTAAGTAGCTTATACTTAGTCTAAAAAAGAATGTGTGACAAAGATCGACCTTTAAAATAATGAGGACTCCATTTTTGTAATTCAGTGGAGTATGACATGCTGGAACTTTGTCGAGCTGTTGCTGTTCCTCATATTTATGTTTTAATGGTTGTTTTCATTCATAACATCCACTAATTACGAGGTTGGTTGAAAACACTGTCCTAATTGACAGTAATTAAAGGTAATCCTATCAATTTATGAAGACATTTGTGCCTGCGAGATGAACATTAACATTGATTTTTAACAGATAGATAAGTGATAATGCGAAGTTAATTGTGCAACATAAAACACGAGGCTTTGTTATCTTATACTGTGGCTTTAGTCCCGCATTAACTATTCCATTCTTTGACTAATAAATAAAAAATAAGCAAGCAAAACACTGCCAATTTTTCATATTTACAATCTTGTAAAATTACATATGTTAAATTCATATTATTCGTCATGAACGTTTGATTTGGAAAACAACAAATTATTCTTAAATATAGTATTGTAAGAATAAAACACTTTTAATAAGTCCTTATACCTGGTCATTCGCAGAAAATTATTAATACTTGCACAATAATTAGTACCTTGTACTTATCAAGACTTGAGAAGAATTGCTATTCAATGAAATTTCACTGGATGCAGTGATATTGACTTGAAACCCCTGTCATTAAAAAAAAACAGGAAAAGATTCAAAATTCTCAATTTATTTCCCTTACTATACCTTTGCCTTTGACTTAGGGACTTGGTTATAGTATGCGCTGCTAAATATACGTGTATGTGGCTAAGTAAATGTGTGACCAAGGCAAGGTTATTTAAAAATCCTAAATTTGCTCAAGACTATGTTTTGATCTTTGACCTTGATTTGTGACATTGACTTAAAACTTTTTGATCTGGTTCCTGCATGTGAAACTCTGCTTAACACTCTGGTCAGTTACTAAGTTGCTAAGTTATCTGAACATCCATTCATGCAGGACAAAGAATGTTGTGGTCAAGGCAGTGTTAAGTGCTAAATGTCTGAATTTGACCCTTGACCTTGAAATTTGATCTTGCCTTTTGACCCTGCATTTCTATGTGAAACTAAGCCTAATCACGCTGATCTTTTTATGCAAAATAAAAAAAACAACTTAATTTGACGATTTACATTGAAATGAAAATGTAACCTTGACCTTGGGCCTGGTTCTTGCATATGACACTCCCTCTCATCACGCTGATCACTTCTGAGAAGTTATATTAAAATCCATCCATATTATGACAAAGTGTCATGTGCGGATTTTCTAAATTTGACCTTTGCCCTTTGGCTAAAAGACCAGGTTTTTTTTTTTTAAAGAATCACTCAGTTCCCATCATGTTGATCATTTATGTAAATTATATGAAGTCAATCCATGATGGCCAAGTTTAGTCACTTAAAAAATTGTCAAGAACAAGTTTCCTAAATTTGACCTTGAATTGTGACACTGACCTTGAAGCTGGTTCTTGCTGATCACTTATGGCAAGTCATTTGAAAATCCATGCATCCTGGACAAAGTTATGGCTGTTTGCCCATCTGCTTGTGGTGATCCCATAGTAGGGCTGTTTTTTTAATACTATTTTATTCATAACACATACATGACTTTGATATAAAGAAATCAAAACGCATTAAGTGCTTTAATCAGTATAAAAAGTGTTAAAAAAATGGTGTCACCAAGAAAACTATGTATATATCTCCAATTTCTCCATACAGTCCAAACAGGCTAATCAGCTACACTTTCAAACGGATGGTTGCTTAGAAGAAAAATACCATAAAAGCAGAAAGTTATGTCCCTGATTAGCCTGTGTGGCACTTTAGGCATATGCATTAAGCCCCATTTTCCCATAGCGCGGCTCACTTATTTTATCTGACAATCTGAGGAGAATTTCCTTCAAACGATTAACCCCCAGCATTATCTATATTCTTCAGTCAAGTTCCATGCAGGAAATTACATATGATGAAGCAATCATCCAATGTTTATTAACACTATTTTGTTAGATAATACAAAACAATCAAAAACAAAAAAAGCACACACAATGAAAACGACATTCAAGGGGTGGATTGCAACGAGGAGTACAGAACCCATCTTGAAACCTGTTCATTTAAACATTTGTATTTAAAAAATCAAATTTGTTGTAGACAGGTGAATAATCACATAAACAGCATATCACAAAAAAAGTTCATGTCCTAGTTGTTATCATAACAAAGTGTAGGTTGAGGCATTACTAATAAATGTATGCAGAAAAGTGTATCTTGCCAAAAACATTCATAACAAGAAACCGTCTGAGACGGGTAATGCTCCCCAAAGCGTTTTTTTTGTCACAATATTGCACTATATATTCAGATAAAAGGAAACGTCTTGAGGGGCATAACTTTGGACAAAATAATACGATGGATGGTTTAGCAACTTAAAAATTTCAAAGGACCATAACTCTCTAAATAAATCATCTAACCAAAACCCACAAATAACATGCGCATCTCCTAAAGGTAGTTAAGCTTCCCATAAAGCTTCATTGAATTCCAGTCAGTAGTTGGGGAGAAATAACCTGGACAAGAATTGCACTATATGTACAGTTTATAGAAAATTTCAAAGGGCCATAACTCTGTGAAAAATCATCCGACCATAACCGGCTGATAATATACATATCTCCTGTTGGTAGTGAAGCTTCCCATAAAGTTTTATTGAATTCCCATAATAAGTTGCTGAGAAATAGCTCGGACAAGAATTGCACTATATGTACAATGGAAAATTTCAAAGGGCCATAACTCTGTGAAAAATCATCCGACGAGAACCGGCTGATAATATGCACATCTCCTTTCGATAGTGAAGCTTCCCATAAAGTTTCATTGAATTCCAGTCATTAGTTGCTGAGAAATAGCCCAGACAAGAATTGCACTGTATGTACAGTTAATGGAAAATTTCAAAGGGCCATAACTCTGTGAAAAATCATCCGACCAGAACTCGCTGATAATATGCACATATCCTCTTGGTAGTGAAGCTTCCCATAAAGTTTCATTGAATTCCGGTCATTAGTTGCTGAGAAATAGCCCGGACAAAAATTGTGCACGGACTGACGCACGGACAGATGAAGCGGCGACTATATGCTTTATTTTGGGGGAGCATAAAAATAATGAATGCTCACCAATGATACATTATTATCCCCACGCTTTTTAAAAAGTGTGGGGATGTTGTGGTTAATTCTGCCATCTGTCCATCCGTCCTGGCTACTATCTCCTCCTACAATATTAACACTAGAACCTAGAAACTTACACACATGGTAGCTATGAGCATATGTGTGACCGTGCACTATTTTGGAATTTGATCTGACCCCTGCGTAAAAAGTTATGGGGGTTGGGTTGGGCCGGGTTAGAGATTTTCACACGTTTTGTTATGTTATTTTACATTAACTTCTTCATTTCTACACCGATTTACTTCTAATTGATACTGAACTTCTCTTATGACAATATGTGCAATCTCACCTATGCATGGCCCCATTACCAACCCTGGGGTGCCCCCTGGGTCAAACATGAGGCGTGGGCCTCTGCCATGCCATTTCTAGTTATAATTAATTTAAGGGGCAATAACTGTCTGAAAACTCAATGGGGTATAACAACATTGCAGTATGTGTATGCCCCCCTATGGGGATACTGCACAAAAAGTTTATCAAATTCACATCATATTTCCTGTGATCTGACACAGAAACGTATCATTTACTAGAAAATGTCATACTATTAATCAAAGGGCAATAACTGCCCGAACAATTATTGGAGAAAAACAACCTCAAAATATATGTATGTCAAACCTATATATGAATGTAACTAGCATAAAACCAGAACAGCCTGCGAGTAACTCGCAGTCTGTTCAGGTTTGATGCTGTTTGCTGCTCATCAGTAACTAAGGGTTAGAAATAGTCTTTAAAACTTGAATTTAGTAAGAAAGATATTTAATTAAATGTTACTTTCTAAGGGACTACAAATGCGCCAAAATACGTATCTAAGTGGTAAAGGGTAAAAAAATCAGCTAAGCAGAATGGACTGACAATGCGGTTATGTCCACCTTTAAAGGAAAGTGCATATAAAGTTTCATGAAATTCGCATGGTAAGTTCCAGAGTTCTCATTCAGAAAGAAACAATCCATTAGAAAATGACATATAATTAATAAAATGGCAACTACTGATAACAAATTAATTGGACCGGAAATTCCTGAAAACAATGCCCATGTTCACCTTAATGGAATGCTGCATGTCAAATGTCATCAAATACCGATCATAAGTGGCCTACATCTCGCACCGAAACTAAAAGTAGCATATGTATAATCAAAGGACAATAACTCTTTTAAAAAAATCATTGGACGAGAATGAACTGGAAAGGATGCGCATGTCCACTTTATCAGTGTCTGAGATCCCATGGGGAAATGAAATGTGGGACAGACAAAGCGTATTAATAATCAAAGGGCAATATCTCCCAGACAAATCTAACTAACAGAGCAGCGAGTATATCCTTCCCCCTAGGCAGCATAAAAACATACAATTAACATACAATGACATAACCTAATATCGATTAACTTATGCTCATTAATTTTAATGCCCGTTATAAAAAAATAAATATTTTTTAACATACATGATTGTGTTTTCTTGACAAATGAAAAAGGTCACAACATTTGAGAACTAAACAAAAATAACACAGTGCAAAAATATTGATTCTAACAGTTAACAGTTAATAGAGTGGACATCATGCCCCTTCTAAACTTGATTCTATACATTTGACAACACAAAAGCAATAACTGTTACCTTAAAGACTTGCCACATACAATTCTCATGACTCTTATTACACCATTCTTTATTTAGAGTAATTTATTTAAAGACATTTGAATAAGTGGCACCAATCATTAAAAATCCCTATTGAGTAACTGCATAATAAGTTTTAGTAAAGATATCTGTTAGTCACAATCAGTAAAGAACACTACCTTCAATTGATATGCCCATGAGTACTTTTACAAGCCAAGCAGTCAGAACTAACTGTCCCAAATATGAAGATTAATATGTTAAATGCGGGCGAAATTGTGACTTTAAGGTAAAGTTTATTACAAAGTCATTTTGCAAATAGGAACAATCTTTTGACAAACATTTGTTCAATAGCACCAGCATTTTGTATGCAACACAATGTTACAGGTCACCTGAAACTATTTCTTAACGCCTTCTTTTTACAAGTGTGCAATACCACTCTGAAAACCGGCCTTTAAAAAAAACCACTGTTGATAAAGCACATGTCCCATCAATTTCCCCAGTCTCCAATTATACAAGCATAAGCAAATTTTGCACACACAGCCCACATTTTCCTTTAATGCAAAGCACAGTACCTCTCATATAACACAAGACATAATATCACACATTTCCCGCACAAGGCAACCATTCTCTTATAACACAAGACATAATATAACACATTTGTCACACAATGACCCCAGTCTCCTATAAAACCAGACATACATAAAATATCACAGGTTCAGCCATCTGTCTGTGAAAACATCTCCTTTTCCACACAGATTCAGCCCTCTGTCAGTGTAAACATCTCTTCCACACTGGTTCAGCCCTCTGTCATTGTAAACATCTCACAGATTCAGCCCTCTGTCAGTTGAAACATCTCACAGATTCAGCTGTCTGTCAGTGTAAACATCTCCTCTTCCACAGGCTTGGAGACCCACTTCCCACAGCCGTTCTCTCTCAGCCTCACAAACATGGCCTCTTTAGCAGTCACAAAGTCCTTGGCAGCAAGCTTCGCCTCATGGTACATCGACAACGCTAAGAGATCACTGCGAGAGAATTTTTCGCAAACAGCTCGGAACTCCATGAACAGGCTACGTTTGGAGCATCGAGAGAAGAAGTTCTTTTCAATGCTGTAATTGTGCCGATATCAAAGATATTGTTATGCATGAAAGAAACTTGTGAACAAACATGGTTAAAAACAGTCTCTGCTGTTTGAACATAAAATAAACACTCAGTAAAAATATAAAGAGAATTAATAAATAGAAGGATAAACATTTGTATACAAAATGTAAGTAAATATTTGATAATACTACATAACAAGTGCTATATTACTCATAAAGTTTCAGCTGATTTTTGTACTCAGAAGATAAAAGACCTGTACCCATGAATGGATTCCTTGTAACTTTTCAACAGATCTAGTAAAATTAAGAACATTTATGCAGCACTTTTGGCATGAACATTAGGAAACCAGCTAAATGGAGAAATTTCACTTTCATCAACTGAATGACCTTCAAATAACACAAACAAATCACTAGCTTGAACAAAGTGACCTTTAAATAACACAAACAAATCGCTAGCTTTAACTAAGTGACCTTTAAATATCACAAACAAATCACTAGCTTTAACTAAGTGACCTTTAAATAACACAAATAAATCATTTGCTTTAACTAAGTGACTTTCAAATAACATAAACAAATCATCAGCCTAAACTAAGTGTCCTTGTTATAACACAAACAAATCACTAGACTTCACTAAGTGACGTTTAAATAACAAAAACAAATTACTAGTCTTAACTAAGTGAATTTTAAATAAAACAAACAAATCACAAGCCTTAACTAAGTGACTTTTAAATAAAAACAAGATGTGTTTGTGAAACACTATGTCCCCTTATATGACGTTTGACCTTGGAGGATGACCTTGACTTTGACCCTTCACCACTCAAAATGTGCAGCTCCATGAGATACAAATGCATGTCAAATATAAAATTGCTAGCTTCAATATTGCAGAAGTGACATTACATGAGCAATTTTGACCCATATATTTGACCTTGAAGGATGACCTTGACCTTTCACCACTCAAAATGTGCAGCTCCATGAGATACACATGCATGCCAAATATCAAGTTGCTATCTTCAATATTGCAAAAGTACTCATCAAATGAGCGTTTTTGGCCACATATATTTGACTTCTTACCTTGAAGGATGACCTTGACCTTGACCTTTCACCACTCAAAATGTGCAGCTCCATGAGATACACATGCATGCCAAATATCAAGTTGCTATCTTGAATATTGAAATATTGCAAAAGTGTACATTAAATGAGCGATTTTGACCCATATATTTGACCTTTGACCTTGAAGGATGACCTTGACCTTTCACCACTCAAAATGTGCAGCTCCATGAGCATGCCAAATATCAATTTGCTATCTTGAATATTGAAATATTGCAAAAGTGTACATTAAATGAGCGATTTTGACCCATATATTTGACCTTTGACCTTGAAGGATGACCTTGACCTTTCACCACTCAAAATGTTCAGCTCCATGAGATACATATGCATGCCAAATATCAAGTTGCTATCTTCAATATTGCAAAAGTTATTGCAAATGTTAAAGTTGGCGCAAACCAACCAACAGACCAACAGACAGGGCAAAAACAATATGTCCCCCACTACTATAGTGGGGGACATAAAAAGAAATTACTAGCCTTAACTTAGTGAATTTTAAATAACACCAAAATCACTAGCCTTAACTAAGTGACCTTCAAATAACACAAACAAATCACCTGCCTAAACTAAGTGACCTTAAAATAGTGTAGCAGGGTATTTAATACTATTCAATAATACTATTCAATAATAATCCTATAATGATGGAGGAGAGATACTAGTAGTCAGTGTGATAGTGGTATGCGCGAGTGTGGTAAAATGTGTTAACAGTGCATGCTTTTAATGTAAGATGTTTTTAAAATCGTCCATATGATTTTGAATTATTCCTAAAGATTGGATCAGTTGTTTACTAAACCTTGTGAGAGGTGCATGGCATTTTCAATTTGCCTAAGATCATCCTTTATAACATTAGCATAAACTGGAATATAACCCATCTGTGTTATATCATCACAAAACCCGGCTACAAAAGCACAAACAAATTACTAGCCTTAAATAAGGGGGCTTCAAATAACACGAACAAATCACCAGCCTTAACTAAGGGACATCCAAATAAAACAAGCAAATCGCTACCCTAAAATGCGAAACCTTTAAATAACACCATAAAATCACTAACCTGAGCTAAGTGACCTTTAAATAATACAAACAAATCACTAGCCTGAAATGGGAAGTCCTTTAATAGCACAAACAAATCACTAGCCTGAGCTTAGTAACCTTTATATAACTCAAGCAAATCACTAGCCTTAACAAAGTGACAGTTAAATAACACAAACTAAACATGAGCTTTAGCTTATTGACTTTTAAAAACACAAACAAATCACTTGTCTGACCTGAGTTACCTTAAAATAAAACAAACAAATCACTCGTCTGACCTGAGTTACCTTTAAATAACACAAACAAATCACTCATCTGAACTGAGTAACCTTTAAATAACACAAACAAATCACTCGTCTGACCTGAGTTACCTTAAAATAAAACAAACAAATCACTCGTCTGACCTGAGTTACATGTACCTTTAAATAACACAAACAAATCACTCGTCTGAACTGAGTTACCTTAAAATAAAACAAACAAATCACTCTTCTGACCTGAGTTACATTAAAATAAAACAAACAAATCACTCGTCTGAACTGAGTTACCTTTAAATAACACAAACAAATCACTCATCTGAACTGAGTAACCTTTAAATAACACAAACAAATCACTCTTCTGACCTGAGTTACCTTTAAATAACACAAACAAATCACTCGTCTGAACTGAGTTACCTTAAATTAAAACAAACAAATCACTCGTCTGAACTGAGTTACCTTAAAATAAAACAAACAAATCACTCGTCTGAACTGAGTTACCTTTAAATAACACAAACAAATCACTCATCTGAACTGAGTAACCTTTAAATAACACAAACAAATCACACGTCTGAACTGAGTTACCTTTAAATAACACAAACAAATCACTCGTCTGACCTGAGTTACCTTTAAATAACACAAACAAATCACTCATCTGAACTTAGTTACCTTTAAATAACTCAAACAAATTACTTGTCTGAACTGAGTTACCTTTAAATTACACAAACAAATCACTACCTGGAACTAATTGACCTTAAGTAACACAAATAAATCACTAGCCTGAACTGACGGACCTTCAAATAACACAAACAAACCACTACCATGAACTAAGTAACATGCAAATAACACAAACAGATTACTACCTGGAACTTAATGACCTTGAAATAACCCTAATAAATCACTTTCCAGAATAAAGTTACATTCAAATCATAAAAACAAATCACTAACCTGAACTAAGTGACCTATAAAATTATGCTAAGGTAAACATAAATAAATAAAGCAACATTAAATGCTGTGTTGTAGATTTTACCTTGTCAGACACGTCCCCTGAGTTCCATCAGTGACCTCTGGCTCCTTATCCCCGAATGCCCAGTTAACGCTGAGTGCCTTTGTTTTCTGGACCTCTCTGGGAGGATTGCAAGCAGTGACACGCCCCAGCCACGGGTGGTTCAGATGGTATGGGCGTGGCACCAGAGTGTCAAAGTCAACCTGACCTCTCCCCACCCGACAGCAGACAGCCCTTGCAAGGTGTCCATGCTCATATAACAAACCTGCAGGTAAATGCTAGTAGTTTTATATATAATTTTCCGTAGGGCCCTCAAGCACAGGGATGCAACTGTGAGTGAATTTCCATACCTGGGGAACCCTAGTGCTTGAATTTCTAAATCTGCCGAACCCCTGTGCTTGAATTTGCAAATCTGGGGAAACTCTGTGCTTGAATTTCAAAATCTGATGAACCCCTGTGCTTGAATTTCCAAATCTGAGGAACCCCTGTTCTTAAACTTCCAAATCTGGGGAACCCCTGTGTATGAATTTCCAAATCAGGGGAATCCCAGGGTTAGAATTTCCAAATCTGGACCCTGACCTTTATACTTTATATCAGCAAAAAAGGAAACAAATATATGTAATAATTAAGCCTCTCTCTAGGAAAACAGGGTTAAGGAATGTGCAACACAGTTAGCACAGGCTAAATTTTATTTTCACTAAGAAGAAACTATAAAGAAAAATATAACAAGGGACAAAATTGTCACAAAACCAGGTTTTCATTGTGAAAAAAAAATCTGATAAAGGGAGAAAACTCAAACTGAACTTTTGAAATGAACAAACAAAATTAACCCCCTTTGTAAGTTTGTTTTTTAAAAAGATCTATTTTTAGTCGTGGCGACCTTGACATTGGAGATATTGACGTGATTCTTTCGTGCGACACACCGTCCCATGATGGTGAACAAAATAATGTGCCAAATGATTTTAAAATCTCACAATGAATGACATAGTTATGGCCAGGACAAGCTCATTTATGGCCATTTTTGACCTTTGAACTCAAAGTGTGACCTTGACCTTGGAGATATCAACGTAATTATTTTGCGCAACACACCGTCCAATGATGGTGAACAAATGTGCCAAATGATTTTAAAATGTGACAAAGAACGACATAGTTATGGCCCGGACAAGCTTGTTCCGCCCGCCCGCCAGCCAGCCCGCCCACATTCGCCAATCTAATAACCAGTTTTTTCCTTCGGAAAACCTGGTTCATAAAATCTAAAAGTGTTGTCCCTGATTAGCCTGTGCAGACAGCACAGGCTAATCTGGGAAGATACTCAACTCAAATGTGTTTAACACCATTTTCCCAAAACAAGGTTCAAGATATTCTACATGTACATGCTTTAAGCCCATTTTTTCCCAAAAGGCTACTAAATGTATGTTAGGAGAACCATAAATAACACACAATCTGCAATATTACCTAGAGTGAGTGAGTCTAGGTAGACAGGGTCCAGGAAGTGACTGAGTAGTGCCCCCTGAAGACCCAGCACGTTCCAGCGACAGATCTTGTCTGTACACGACATCGTGCGCAACCTCTCGCCACGCTGGATCCCATCAAACGTCTGCCCTTTGAAATCAGCCTCTATTGGTATAGTGCCTTCACCTTGGGAAATGATGAAGTCATGAGAGTTGTAATTTGTACATTGTATCTATAAAACACGGTTTAGGTACAGGATGAAATGTGCTTAGCACATCTGCTCATTCTTAGACAGATCTTTTTATTGCCACATTTATACTTGACTTTTATAAACACAGCCTTGCTGATATGAAATTTTTCTTGTATTACTTACAAACAGAATAATCTATATCGTTAACAAAATCAGCCTTGATCTTGGAAGACCATTTTTGGCTCTAACAGTATTTTTTGTTTAAAGGGTTTGTTTTTTACAAAAAATCGAGTTTATGCCAAAAGTGTCATCCCCTTATTAGCCTATGTGAACTGCACAAGCATTTACAAAATGTATGCAGTTGCATTAACCTGTTACCACTTAGAAATGTATTTTGACGCATTTGTAGTCCCTTAGAAAGTTAAATTTAATTAAAGACTTTTCTTACTACATACTAGATTCACATTTTAAAGGTTTCATTTCAAACCCTTAGATACTGATGAGCAGCAAACAGCATTAAACTTGAACAGACTGCGAGTTACTTGCAGGCTGTTCTGGTTTTATGCTGTTTGCACATAGCCATTTTCATTTTGCCTCTGAGTGGGAAAGGGTTTAGCCCCAATTACCAAGAGTAAGGCTAATACAAATTAGCACTGAATTGTTGACTCTTATCGTAAACAAATCAGGTATTTCTATTCTGTGGAGACTGCTTGGATTGTGATGCACATACGAAGGTAATATATTACGCCCTCTATGATCAAAAGCGCTTCTCAAACTTAATGTTCTATTTATTGAGTTAAGAATGTGATATCAGTGTACCTGACATAGAAACTTTCACCCCTGTAACCAGTCTGACAATCAATTATTGACAAATTGTGTTAAGTTTCGATCCAGCTTTGCTCTCAAAAGCTAAACCCCTTCCCACTGAAAAGCAAAGTAAACAACGGCTAAATGCAAACAAAATACAACCATAACAGCCATTGAGTAACTTGCAGCTGTTAAGGTTTTATGCTGTTTGCTGCTCATCAGTATCTTAGGGTTGGAAATGAAGGCATTAAAAATTGAATTTAGTAAGAAAGGTCTTAAATTTAATAAGATTTTTTAAGGGACTGCAATCCCTTAGATATCTGCGTGGTAAAGGATTAATTCAGTTTAACGGCAATGGTATGACAATGTTCTCTCACCCCCTTCCACCTTGGTCCGTGTGAGTCCTTGGACATTGCTGGAGAACGTGGGCTCATGTGGTGGCCGAACTCGCGGATCAACAGGCGTTTTCTGTGCATCTGCATCTCTACAGAAAACATCCAAAATATAAGTCTGCATTGCAAAGTGTGGAAACTGACATGGATTGAGTATGAACAGTATGTTTTTCATGTTGTACATTAAAAAGGAGACTATTAATCCGCCCTATGGTCACTTGGGTTGCACTTTGGTATTTTACCATTTTTCAAAATCAATAAAGACTTTTTGAATCCAGCCTATCACATATGATATTCAATTTGAATTGATTGAAATTGCAAATATATTAATGCTCAGGCCATGAAATATGCTGTAAAAATTTACTTCACAAAAATAAAATAAACAAGAGGGCCTCAAAGGGCCTAGGTCACTTACCGGAGACTCAAAGGCACAAACCTGTATTGACAAGCTTTTTTGATTTTTCTGTCACCAATTTAGAAATCAGCCAAGATATGATTAGATAAAATAATCTGAGCACGTTAAGTGATGATTAGGAAAAATATTTGGTAGGGGACAGCCATACGACATTTTACCCCAAATACCAAAACTTTCAGTCTTGCTTGTTCAAAGTAGATATTTGAATTCACTATGTACAGTCAATTTTCTGGATGTGACAACTTGAATTTAGCGACGTTTGTCTTATGCGACCACTTTGAATTCCCCCCGAGTGTTTTCACTCTATTTTTATATTGTATTAAGCGACTTTTGTCTTACGCAACCAGAGATTGCTGATTTCTGAAACCTAACACCGACCCTAAGTTCAAGGTCAAGGTGATTGGGGTAAAATTTGTGTGCATATGGAAAGGCCTTGTCCATATACACATGCATACCAAATATGCAGGTTACATCTGAAGGGACATAGAAGTTATTAGCATTTTTCGAAACCTAAACGCAGATTTCAAAATCTTAACATGGACCCTAAGTTCAAGGTCAAGGTGAAAGGGGTAAATATTTGTATGTGTATGGAACGGCCTTGTCCATATACACATGCATACCAAATATGAAGGTTACATCTGAAGCGACATAGAAGATATGAGCATTGTTCAAAAAAGTGTGACGAACATACAGACTGACGGACAGACAGACAGACTGACAGTGTGATCACTCTATGCCCACCTTCAGGGGCATACAAATAGAAAACGTTTGTGTTTACAAAATTCTTAAAACAAATTGATCGTCAAAAACAGCAACAGTGTTTAGTCGGATTATTACTAGTTCATTATTTTGCAAGGTAATATATGTTTCCCTACACTAAAATCTGGACTATTTTATATAATTTAAAGGGACTGTCAACCACGAATGACCAAAGTATTAGCTTATATTGATTAAAATAGCACTACTGGTATATGACATTACTTGAAAAAAGTTCATATTTTCCATATATTCGGTAATAAAATTTCACGATGTGAAATCGAAAGTACATTGCGAAAAAAGGTGACATAACGATATACACACTATAAATAACGCAAGTAGTTTAATCATTTTATATATAAATATATACAATTCACTGCGCATTCACAATTTGCATTCCTGGGTTTACCACGTGGAAATGATGATCAATCTACTTGCGTTATTTATAGTTAACTTGTAGTTACCTGGTAGACATACCCAGTAAAATATATTACCGAATATACTGAAAATATGAAAATTTAAGAACTTTTGCAAGTAATGTTATATACCAGTCATGATATTTTAATCAATATAAACTAACAATTGGAAAAAAATACGTTATTTTAGAA
Organism: Dreissena polymorpha; assembly: GCF_020536995.1. NCBI lineage: Eukaryota > Metazoa > Mollusca > Bivalvia > Myida > Dreissenidae > Dreissena > Dreissena polymorpha. Next base: position 136,843,576 of record NC_068355.1, on the reverse strand, counting down.
CTTTTATTTTTTGGTCATTTGTGGTTGACAGTCCCTACAAATGTTTAACAAGATAGTTGTGTCAAAGAACCGGTCTATGAATTTGCAACTGACGATGAATTTACTTCAGTTCCGATTCGTCTTTTTTTCAAAGACCATTTTATTAAGAGACCACTTTTGGTTACTCCTTTTGTGGTCTCTTAATACAAGATTGAATGTACATACAATGGAAACAAATTACCTCAAGGACAGGACTTATCTTGACCAAAGGGTAATGATTTAAACAAAGTAAGTACATCGACCATCTTATGTTTTATTAAAAATATTACACCTCTAAACCTTTTTGGTTTAGAACATAAGATTTTTATGTTATTTTGCTACATAAATCTACATAATTTTACACCTAGGGCATGGCCATTTACAACCCAAGGGGCATGAACATAAGTTGTACAGGAACTCTACAAGAATAAGAGCTGCGTTTGTAAAACACAATGTAAAAATGTGCTTCAAAGTCCTACCGCAGTTTGTTTTTGTAGAGAAAAAGGCTATTAACTTAGCCAAAAATCAATGGACGAAAACAAAACTCACACTTCATCTGTTAGTCATTTAGGTAGACTCAAATACCAACAAACAGCTTAAGATCTGAGAGTGTTGCGTAAAAACCTCTGGAAAATATTCATATTAAAGAAAATTTCTAAGACCAAAGCCCATAACTTTGCAAAAAATCAATGGACCAGAATGAATTTCACACTGCATCTGTAGGTTATGTAAGAAGTGCTTCATACCAAAAATTTGCTCAATATCTGAAATAGTTGTGTAAAAACCTCCTGAAAATGGTTGTAGAGAAAATGTGTAATTCCAAGGCCCATAACTTCGCCAATAATCAACGGACGGGAACAAATTTCACACATCATCTGTATGGCATGTATATAAACTCACAAACCAACAAGATGTGTTTGTGAAACACAATGTCCCCCTATATGATGTTTGACCTTGAAGGATGACCTTGACCTTGTGAAGGATGACCTTGACCTTTCACCACTCAAAATGTGCAGCTCCATGAGATACACATGCATGCCAAATATCAAGTTGCTATCTTCAATATTGCAAAAGTATTCATAAAATAAGTGATGTGTGCCACATATATTTGACCTCTGACCTTGAAGGATGACCTTGACCTTTCACCACTCAAAATGTGCAGCTCAATGAGATGCACATGCGTGCCAAATATCAAGTTGCTATCATCAATATTGCAAAAGTATTTATAAAATAAGCGATTTGGGCCACATTTATTTGACCTCTGACCTTGAAGGATGACCTTGACCTTGACCCTTCACCACTCAAAATGTGCAGCTCCATGAGATACACATGCATGCCAAATATCAAGTTGCTATCTTAAATATTGCAAAAGTATTCATAAAATGAGCGATTTTGGCCACATATATTTGACCTCTGACCTTGAAGGATGACCTTGACCTTGAACTTTCACCACTCAAAATGTGCAGCTTCATGAGATACGCATGCATGCCAAATATGAAGTTGCTATCTTCAATATAACAAAAGTTATTGCAAAATGTTAAAGTTGGCGCAGACAGACCAACAGACCAACAGACAGGGCAAAAACAATATGTCCCCCACTACTATAGTGGGGGACATAAAAATTAGCTTCATATCTGAAAGCCTTGAATAAAAAACAACCGGAAAACGGTTATTGAAGAGAAAATCTCTATATCCACTTTTGTCTTAAATCTGTATGCCTTTTACTTTCTATAAATAGAAGCTCCTTCCTTGGATAATATCCCTTTAAACATGGGCTGTTTGTAAAACATGCTTGCCCCCAAAATGGGTAAAAGTTTATATATATCATCCAGAAACCATTTCACTGTTTTGAATCACTGACCTTGAACTTTGATCTAGTGACCTGAAATTCAATAGGGGTCATCTGCCAGTCATGATCAATGTACCTATATAGTTTCATGATCATAGGCCTAAGCATTCTTGAGTTATCATCCGGAAACCATTTTACTGTTTCGAGTCACTGTGACCTTGACTTTTGACCTGAAAATTAATAGGGGTCGTCTGCCAGTCATAATCAATGTACCTATGAAGTTTCATGATCCTAGGCCTTAGCATTCTTGAGTTATCATCCGGAAACCATTTTACTGTTTCGAATCACTGTGACCTTGACCTTTGACCTAGTGACCTGAAATTCAATAGAGGTCATCTGCCAGTCCTGATCAATTTACTTACAAAGTTTCATGATCTTAGGCATAAGCGTTCTTGAGTTATCATCCGGAAACCATTTTACTGATTCGAGTCACTGTGACCTTGACTTTTGATCTAGTGACCTGAAAATCAATAGGGGTCATCTGCCAGACATGATTATGATCCTAGGCCTAAGTTTTCTCAAGCTATCATCTGGAAACCATTTTACTGTTTCGAGTCACTGTGACCTTGACCTTTGACCTAGAGACCTGAAAATCGATAGGGGTCATCTGCCAGACATGATCAATGTACCTATGAAGTTTTATGATCCTAGGCCTAAGCGTTCTTGAGTTATCATCCAGTCACCATTTTACTGTTTTGAGTCACTGTGACCTTGTCCTTTGATCTAGTGACCTGAAATTCAATATGGGTTATCTGCCACTCATGATCAATGTACCTATGAAGTTTCAAGCATTCTTGAGTTATCATCCAGATACCATTTTACTGTTTTGAGTCACTGTGACCTTGACCTTTGACCAAGTGACTTGAAAATCAATAGGGGTCATCTGCCAGTCATGATCAATGTACCTATGAAGTTTTATGATCCTAGGCCTAAGCGTTCTTGAGTTATCATCCGGAAACCATTTGGTGGATGGACAGACATGTGCAAAACAATATACCCCTCTTCTTCGAAGGAGAGCATAATAATAATTTGGCCAGTCAACTACAAGATTCCAGGGGTTCATTCTGTTGATAGTAAGAGTCCTTTTTTTAATACTCTCAGTATTTTTTTTAATTAAATATCATATGGTGAAAACATTAACAAAAATTAAAAAAAAAAACTTTAGTGGTCTTGCTATGTCAATGATGTATTAAATGGAGTTAAAATAATTAATTTCATTTCTTTACCTTTCAACATCTTGACATTCTCCGTTCAATGATATTTCAGTAAACTGTAAAGCGTGACAAACATAATAAAGCAGAAAATGCATATGAATCTGATTATACACAGATCCACTAACATATAAATCATATCATGTTTGTCTCTTTCCATTTTCAAACGATACTCATCTTAAATGCATTAACTTTGTGAGTATCGGTAGACTAACGCCAATATCCTAACACTGATTTCCGTGATGCACATTCACTGTGAAGATTTCTAATAAATATTTGTTGTTTTTATCTCAAACGTTGTATTTTGCGTTAATGGACACACGCATTAAATTATTCCGTAATAACCATATGATATCCGTTGTTAATTTGGATGTTATTTATCATTTTCGCCGCTCATCGCAAATTTCTCGTCTGCTTGTCGCCATCTTGGACGTGTGTATCCTCCGCAATATTTAGAGAGATGTGGATAGCAACGTAAAATTGTATTCGGCTTAATTCGCGAACAATACGTAAGTCAGTTGTCGTTCGGCGATGACTCGACAAGCTCGATCCGCACTCGTTCGAAATTATTGCTAAATTACATTGTAATCTTATTGGCTTTATTGTGAAAATGTTGTCTTTTTTTGGGAAATTTTTATCAAATTTTTGGCAAAAAAACGTAATTTTTTGCAATTGCGAAGCAGCCGAATATCGGCTGTAATTTGGGCAAAAAAAAAATCACTGCACATAGACTATATTTCAAGGAATGAATTTTTCCCCAAAATGCCAAATTGAATAATAAAAAGATCCACATTCCGCAATAAACTGAGCTAAATGCATGTGCTAGGTGAGTAGCTTTTGGTCTGCACAGGCTTATTTTCTGTCAACTGGATTGTGCTTAGAAGAGACTGCTATTCTGGGTTGACACTTGAAGCACATGCATTAAACCACTTGAAGCACATGCATCAAACCACTTGAAGCACATGCATCAAACCACTTTTTTCAAGCATGTTGCTCTATTTTCCCTAAAAATCCGGGTAAATGAGCTTCATTCCTTGGACCCTACCTGGGTGAAAACAGAGCCCCGTCTCCACAGGGCGCTGTGGAGATGTAGAGATGGAATGTGATGTTGTCCCGTACCCGGAGATGACCTGTGCTGGAGGACTCAAACATTGGGTGTGGCTTGCCTACCTCATAGTCCCTGAGCTGCTTGTACAGGAACCTGCCAGGTATAACAGACAAGTCTGACTTCTTTGGGAATTAGACATACTTCTCTTTAGAATCATGGACATTTCTTTGTATTTTTCAATCATCCATTTACCACTCAATACTCAGAGAATCAAATTAAAAATAAAATTTACTTGATTTAAGTTTTAAAGGCTGAATTCATTTAATCCTAAGATACTGATGAGCATCAAACAGCATAGCATCAAACAGCATAAGACCTGTACAGGCTGCAAGTTACTCGCAGGCTGTTCTGGTTTTACGATGGTTGCATATATCCATTTCCACATTCTTTATGCGCTGGAAATGGTTATTAATATTTTTCTTTCGTGTGCACATAAACATAACAATGAAGAGCAAAAACAATGTTTTACATTTCCTTTCAGTGTATTATGCGAAGTCATGCTGCACTATTTTATGAATGCAAAAGGAATATTGCATGATTGTAGTGTAAGTGGGTTTTATGGTAGGGTGTATCCTTGACTTTTAAACAGTATGTTGGTGTAATTTAGCCTATTTAAAGATGTTTTTATCCAAACTATTACAACAAGTTTTGATTTCCCTATCAAATGTTTAGTGAACAAATTGTATGGAAAGATATTTTGATTGTGTTGTGAAGACATTACATTTAAAGTCTCACTTGCGATACAATTATGTTTATTTAGTATAAAACTTCAGTTTCACTCTTTGAATGGTTGAATATACAGGAATAGAGGCTATATTGCTAAATGAAAATGTTCAAGCACAACCACTTTTTTCTGATTTGCCTTAAGTCTACACTTAATAGTTTGCAGTGGTATAGTGGATATGTTATGGACCTAGCGAACACAAGTTCACAGGTTTGATCCCCTTCCAAAACAGTCTGAAGATCTTTTCTTAAGACACAAAAGACTGGTTCTTATCAGGTAATAGACTCGAGTGTCTCAAAAAGCCTTTTCCTACAAATGCAAAAGAGCAAAGCAAAAAAAAATCACAAATTTTCACTACTACTAGGTCCATCACCTACTTTGTGTATACTACTTAGTCTATCCTTGTATGTGTATACTACTCAGTCTTTCCTTGTCAGTGTGAAATACTCACTCTATCCCTGTCTGTGTGTTCTACTCAGTCTATCCCTGTCTGTGTGTACTACTCAGTCTATCTGTGTGTGTTCTACTCAGTCTTTCCTTGTCAGTGTGTAATACTCACTCTCTCCCTGTCTGTGTGTACTACTCAGTCTATCCTTGTATGTGTGTACTACTCAGTCTATCCTTGTCCGTGTGTACACCTAGGTCTATACTTGCCAGAGTGTACAACTAGGTCTATTCTTGTCTGTGTGTATGACTAGGTCTATCCTTGTTTGCATTACAACTAGGTCTATTCTTGTCTGTGTGTACTACTCAGTCTATCCTTGTTTGTGTGTACTACTCAGTCTATCCTTGTCTGTGTGTTCTACTTAGTCAATCCTTGTTTGTGTATACTACTAGGTCTATCCTTGTCTGCATGTACAACAAGGTCTATTCTTGTCTGCGTGTATGACTAGGGCTATCCTTTTCTTCAGTACTAGTAGGTCTATCCTTGTCTGCGTGTACCGTATGAAACCTCTTCTAGTGATTATCTCAGCATGTGAGTCGTTCACCGTGTTGCCCTGCAAGCTCAGCTGCTGACCAGTGATGCATCGGTTTCCTGCAATACCAATGCTTACATGTATGTTACCATGATTAATTGGTTACCTGCAATCAAAATGCTAACATGTATATGCGTATGCAACCAGTGATGAGTTTGTTCCCTGCATTAAAAAATGCTTTTATGTATATGAGTACTAGTATGTGAACATTGATGAATTGGTTACCTGCAATTGAAATGCGTGCATGTATATAAGAATGTTACAATTAATGAATAAGTTTTCTACCATTGAAATTTGATGATATTAGTCTTTAACTGTCTGAAATGATAAACAAGTTGTTGTAGCTGAAATGATGTACAAGTGATTGTAGCTGTCTAAAGATCCCACTGGTCAGAATCCTGTATCTTAATGTATATCTGAGAAACTAAAAACAAGATTGCCTGAAAGGCCCAAAGTTGCTGACCTGGGATAACAAGATATTATTGGGACAATTCTTCTGACCAAGTTTCATAAAGATCGAAAAATAAATTTGGCCTCTAGAGTGTTAACAAGGTTTAACTATAGCCATATAAGGAAAAATGCCCTGCCCCCTGGCAGCAATGTAATTCAACCAACCGGCATCATTTTTGAACTTGTCCAAGATATTATTGGGATGAATCTCTTGACCAAGTTTCATGAAGACTGGACAGTAAATGTGGCCTCTCGAGTGTTAACAAGATTTTACTATAGCCATATAAGGAAAAATGCCCCGCCCCTTAGAAGCCATGTTTTTCAAGCAAACATAATTATTTTCGATCTCATATATCAAGATATCCTTGAGACCAATCTTTCCACCAAATTTCATGAAGATTGGACAATAAATGTGGCCTCGAGAGAGTTAACAAGGTTTTACTATAGTCATATAACGAAAAATGCCCCGCCCCTGATGGCCATGTTTTTAAAGCAACCAAAACCATTTTCAAACTCATCCAATATATCATTGGGACATATCTCCTGACCAAGTTTCATGATGAACGGAAAATAAATGTGACCTCTAGAGTGTTAACAAGTTTTTGCTATAGCCATAACAGAAAAAATGCCCCGCCCCCGTGGTGGCCATGTTTTTCAACCAACCAGTATCATTTTTAAACTCATCCAAGATATTATTAGGATGAATCTTCTGACTGAGTTTCATGAAGATCGGACTATAAATGTGGCCTCTAGAGTGTTAACAAGATTTTACTATAGCCATATATAGCCATATTAGGAAAAATGCCCACCCCTTGGCAGCCATGTTTTTCAAGCAAACATAATCATTTTCGAACTCATCCAAGATATCAATAAGACAAATCTTCTGACCAAATTTCATGAAGATTGGACAATAAATGTGGCCTCTACAGTGTTCACAAGGTTTTACAAAAGCCACATATAGCCTTATAAGGAAAAATGCCCATGTTTTTAAAGAAACCAAAACAATTTTCGAACTCATCCAAGATATCATTGGGACAAATCTTCTGACCAAGTTTCATGAAGATCGGAAAATAAATGTGGCCTCTAGAGTGTTAACTAGGTTTTACTATAGCCATATATAGTCATATAAGGAAAAATGCCCCGCCCAGTGGCAGCCATGTTTTTCAACAAACCAGCATCATTTTTCAAACTCGTCCAAGATATTATTAAGATAAATCTTCTGACCAAGTTTCATGAAGATTGGACAATAAATGTGGCCTCTAGAGTGTTAACAAGATTTTACTATAGCCATATATAGCCTTATAAGGAAAAATGCCCCGCCCCTTGGTAGCCATGTTTTTCAAGCAAGGGTTACCATTTTTTAACTAATCCAAGATATCATTGAGACAAATCTTCTGAGCAAGTTTCATGAAGATCGGAAAATAAATGTGGCCTCTAGAGTGTTAACAAGGTTTTACTATAGCCATATAAGGAAAAATGCCCCGCCCCCTAGCGGCCATGTTTTTCAACCAACTGGCATCATTTTCGAACTCACCTAAGATATTATTGGGATGAATCTTCTGACCCAGTTTCATGACGATCAGACAATAAATGTGGCCTCAAGAGTGTTAACAAGATTTTACCAAAGCCATTTTAGGAAAAATGCCCCACCCTTGGCAGCCAGGTTTTTCAAGCAAACGTAACCATGTTCGAACTCATTCAAGATATCATTTAGACCAATCTTCTGACCGAATTTCATTAAGATTTGACAAAAAATGTGGCCTCTAGAGAGTTAACAAGGCAAATGTTGACGCCTCACAACGACGACGGACAAAAGGCGATCACACAAGCTCACCATGAGCATATTGTGCTCAGGTGAGCTAATAACTTATTTCGGCAAGTTTGACTAGTCTTGTAAATTGCTATATACAGGTACATACAGGATCTGGCCAAAGTTGTTCGTTCCATATCACATCGAACAAGTTCAGGATGTTTGAGAGAATGAAAGCATTTGGCAGTATGCAAACCTATGTCAAGTTAACTATATAATTTCATGAATAAGATATGGAATCAATATGAAATAAAAATGTTTGTTTGCACACATATATGAATTGTTCAAACTTGTCATTGTATAATGCCAACATAAATTACATAACATCTTATGATTTTTCATAGAAAGCAAAACTACCAGTTAAACATGCTCAAAGCATTATCTTAAAACATTTATATGTTTAGCATCATCATCATGTGATAAAAATAATCGATGCAACCTGTATTCAATATGTGTTGAAATTTCTATAAATACAAAATGTATAACCAACTATTTACACAAATCCCTACACAAGTCAAGACAACAAGCTCATAAACCAATAACCCAAAATTCCCATCAATTACATTACACAACAAGAAAGATGGCAGAAAAGTACTTTGTACTGACCTGTTCCGAAACTGACAAGCACCCCAACATCTTCCTCGGACCTCTTCATAACGAGACCTGCGATGACCTTCCGACCTGCAAACGCCTCGCCCTGGATTCCGGACACAAGAGCCGTAAACCCGCGATGTGTGAGAGCCGCCACAGTATCAAAGTGAGTCATAGGCTTTAAGGACCCAGACTGGATCAAACTCTGGGGGAAAAGATGTTTCTGACTAAATGTATATGCATAAAGTGTCATCCCACATTGGAAACTCAATGTGGATCATGGGCTTCAGTGATGAAGACTTGGTAAAAAAAACACTCAAGAAAATGTCATGCTTGTGCCATTTGTCATAAAAATCAACAGTTAACACTGTTTGCTTACTTAAGTAAAATCAACTTATTAAAATTGAGGCGATAATGAGATTGATTTACAAATTTGCAAGAAATTTCTTATTTGAGAAGAACACAGTATTATGTGAATTGGGAATAAGACATCAATTTGGGAATAAATTGTGTTTTATCAAAAGTGCATAATATGCAGTTTTATCTGTTGTATTTATCTAGTTTTACAAATTATAATTAAAACATATACTTGCATATATAATAGCATCATTTAAATTGATTTTACTTCAAAACTGGATTTTTTATTAATTAAAAAAAAAAATCCTCATGCAATAAAACTGTGTCCATGCCGCGCATGGACACGGTTTAAAAATACACTTTAAATAATAAAAATTCAATCACTGTTAATGAAAAAGTCATTGAAAATTTCTTATTAAGCTTAAATTATAGATAATATATTACAAAAATATATGTAGATCATGAAATGAATAGTTTTGTTTGAGAAAATCACCATAATGATGTCCATTCCCAGTTTGATGTCTTATTCCCAATTAACATAATACAGTGTTGAAGTTATTTCACTTTTATAAACATTAAACATTTGTCCTTTTACTATCAATGCCATCATTTTTTAAAGTTGTCGCTAAGCAAATCGTTGAAAAGATTGATTATAACAAGAGATATTTATTCCCATACTTGTGTAGCAGACGCAGTTTTTGTTTCCTGAAACTGCCCCTCTGCCACAAGTTGGCGCAATGCCAGGTCACATGCCTCTTTTCTGCCATCTTTCTTGTTGTGGCATGTTATGGACGGGAACTTTCGATTATCAACAAATGCTGCCATCTCGAATCTGGGTTTGGAAATTGATGTTTAAGCATTAAAAAATATATTGTAAAAGTTCTAATTATATCTTGATATTAGAAAATTACTAAGTTAACAGGACACCTAATCATTACACTTAATGGATACATTGTAAAACTACATTTTTTTCCATTCTTTGATTGTGATGTGAATCAAAAATGTTTAAAGTACAATAAGGTAATGTCAGTTTTTCTTGATTTAGACATATAAGTGAAATCAATTGTTTGAACATAAAAATATACATATATCATTATCAACCTATTATAATTATTAATCATATTTATATGAGCCTCCCTCTGTGAAAACCGGGTTTAATGCGTCAGTGTCAGGATGAAACTTTCCACCTTGGATTTTTGCAGAGACTTCCTTACAACAAAAATTACAATAAAAGCAAAAAGGTTGTCCCTGATAAGCCTGTACAGACTGCTCAAGCTATCTGCTACAACACTTTATACACATACATTAAACCCTGTTTTCCAAAAGCAAGTCTTACTTTATTAATTGGACATTTTATGACTCACGTTGGTTTGTGGGAGGCACCCCACTTTTTCACCACCTCCACTCTCGCAACCATCTTCCTCAACTGCGCATACTCCATCAGTGCGCTGACTGGATTCTTGTTCAAGGCCGCAAAACTCTTGCTGCTGAGGGCCAGACTCAAGCTGGCTGGAGTTAGAGACTTTGGTAATGAGCCTGGTTGGGTGCTGTTGTCATTGCTATTTTGTCTCGATGAAAACATGGCTGAGGGTAAAGACATTGGTTCTTTAGGGAAAGTGGACGAATTCTCTGTCTGAGCAGTGGGTTGGCGTCCAAAACCTAGAATGCTTGCGGGTGACGGAGGTGGACCTTTAAAAGCAGCTGATGCTGACATAGACTTCTGTGTCGGCATTGAATTGTACATATAAGATTCTTGTCTAGGCTCAGCTGTACTAAATGCATCAGTGTCAAACGATTGACAAGATCTAAATGAATTTACGGAGAATATACCCTGTGGTCCAGAGATAGGAGACATGTTGTCAGTCCTTGAAGCAGGGATATCTAATGACCTGTTGCATGGCTGTCTGAAACTGCCTCCATCTTCCATTTCTTCTGCATCAGCTTGGGAAATGCCAGCATTTTTTGAGCTCATCGATAAAATCTCTAGAGGTGATGGGGGTGGTCCCCTACTAGTGGACGTGGTGCCAGATAACTGCCCAGGTCTCTTGAATGCTGTCTTTTGCTTCAGCAATTCAGAAGCTGTCATTCTATTTGGATAGTCGGCATATTTATCAGGGATTTCTAACTTATTACCGGTATTAACAGTTTTTGGTTTCACAAGACCTTCTGGCTTTGGGGTAGGTTGGTATATGTTGTTTGATGAATTTGAAGGCTTCAAACTATTTTCATTTGCACCTGGCCTAAGAACAGAATTTATTGGTGACCACAGGGGTTGTTCTGTGGACTTTAAAGTTGGCCCTACTGACACTGCTTTTATTGACAGATTTGTACTCTCATTTGACTGAGAACGCGAATCAGGAAATCTAAGAGACATCAGTGGGGGAATAACAGAGTCAGTACTAAATACTTTTGAGGAAGTCATAGTTACATTTTGAAGATCTTTCGACATCAAGGGCGGAATAGAAGCTGAGGAGACAGGCAGAGCACTTCTGAGTGACACTGGCTCCTGCCTGCTCACACTGCTTGCTGGTACACTCCCATACAAACCTTTCTCCTTAAGTAGCTCCTGAGGGGAGGGTGGGGGACCACTGAACTTGGTAACCTTGGTAACCGATTGAACTACTGGCAGTGAACTCGAGTCAGTTTTGGGAACCACATTGGCAGTCGAGTTCCCAGAATGTTCCAAATATTTCTTCCCTTCATCTGATACTCTCCAAAATTTGGCACTTCCAGTTACAAAATTGAGATCAGCAAGCTTTTGCATAACATCACTAAGACATTTCGGGAGCATATTAACTTTCTTTTTTAACACGAATTCAGCTAAACCTAAACTGTCATGTATAGTTTTAAGTACTTCTAAGCATTGTGACTCACTAACTTCCCCATAGCGAAAACATGCAGAGAACACATTTAGGGAACCCTCATTCTCATTTTCGGCATCTTTTGAACACTCTATGTCGACCATATTTTCCTGAACATTAGGTGTACCGCTACTTGAGTCAGTTATACTATTTTCACTGTCTTCTGTACCTGACTCCATAATCTCAGTTTGTCTTCTGTAATTCGAGCTACCACTGACTTCCACAGATTCTGTACCCATTGCATAGTCATCAGGGTCAGACTTTAAAGTCCTTTTTTCACTGGTTGGTGCATAGTCCAAAACAAAACTCAAAATGTCAGGTGTTCCAAATGGTGATACTTCTTTTTTAATGGTTGAAACACAATTTGGTGACATAGAACTAAAACCATGGAGTGAAGATTTGTTTACTGTTTCGTTTGAACAAACCCGACTTTCTACATTCCCATAGATATGTGGCATTTCCTCATTAGACTCCATAGTACATTTATTGTCATTTTGAGCCGGTAAACTATCCACGGAATCATCATCTGACAGAGGTTCATCAAGCCCTAACACAGACCTGAAGGTCTTGGGTTTACCTGCCATATACCCTAGACTTCTTTCAGTTGCCATAGACACTGTTGACATCTTGCCACTATTCCAAGCATTAAAATCAATGCCTTGGTCATTCAATGTGTTCCTCCCAGACCCTTGCTGTTGTGGCAGACCGCCCATGTCATACACATGTATTGCAGATTCTGCAGTCATAAAACCCTCTTCTTGTTCAGATTTTACATTGGTGGAAGAAATGTCCTGATGACTTGTGTCAACGTTCCCATAACTTGGAAATAATGGACTTTGAAAAGCATTTGCTGAAATAGCAGGAATACAATAAATTACTAAATTATTACCATTTCTCTAAAATGTATAAGACAAAGTAATGTATTAGATAAAATTAGAGAAAATAAAAAGCCTTCATTTTGAGCAGCAACTACATGTATTTACTTACAGTAACCTTGACCAAATGTGCATTATATGGAAACAAAAATGAAGTTGTTGTACAAAGTACATATGCTTGCATAACTATAGCTTCATATATAATCGAGGTATTAAGCTGAAACCATTTATCTGTTTTTTGTAACAGTGACCTAGACCTTTATTTCACCCATCCAATGAGTTATCCGTGCACATAAGTATTATATGTTTTAATTGCTTTTTTTCATGTTATGGAGTGCAGATAATGTTTCTATACCAATATTTAATGTCAGTCTTGACCAGGACTTTTTTTCTTCTTTAGCCTTATATTGGCCTTTTCCCCTCAGAGAATTTCTTTCAAATGATGCTATTTTCCCCTAAATGTTAAACTTACTTTCAGAAATTTCTTCTCCTTTTTTAGTTGTGTGAATATTTTTTTTCATAAAGGAAAGCCAGGGGATTCTCTCAAATCAAGAAAAAAAAGCTCCGTTGACATTGACCCCACACCACCAACATGCGATTCCATGCTAGATCTTGATATAAGGCATCCATGAAAAAATTTCAATACATGAAATAATAATTATCGCTCTTTAAATGTAGAAGGAGTTGAGCACAGAAATGTTTTATATGCAATTTAAATCAAATGACAATACAAATTTAAAATTAAATTCGGATCTTGACAATATTCACCGTAGCACTGAGAGATATGTGTTGTGTCAAAGTTTGACACAATCTGCATGAAATTCAAAGTTTTGCGCACAGAGGAGTGTGGCAGATGGCAGCATACCTTGGTCACCTACTGGTCCTGATACAGAACCCTCCTCATCCTCCATCTGTTGTTTAACAGCACTCCATAGTGGTGGCTTCCGAGCATGCTTCACTACTAACCCTCCCTTCTCCAGCTGGTACAAGGTGCTGTTCACATCCGCTGAACGAGTAAAGCCGATACCCTTAGCAATGTCCAATGACTTCTTGGGACAACTTGCGCTTGACAGATATTCTAATATCTTGTCAGTAATATCTGATGATGATGTCTAAATTGAAGCAAATGTTCAATTGATTATGGTATGAGAATAACATAAATAGAAAAACTCAAACTAAAAACATGTAATTTATCACAATAAAATCAAAAGTTTATTTGTTACATAAGTATCATTTTTTATCATTAACCTTACATTGGACATTAGTTGAAAACATGTTGTATAAACCTCTTAATTGTTTGCCTGTGATAACCAAGTTTCATTATGGCATCTAATGTAAATGTCCACATATTGCTGTAAGAGTGTAATTCAATCTTCATTAACAGTCACATGGAATTTGACAAATTTAGGGTCCTAGTAACATAGTCCTATTATCACTTGTATTTATGTTTCAAGATTATAACCTATAGTGTACACAATGACATGAAAAGAGGAGTTAGAGGACAGATGAATTGTCCCTTTCGGTGAAACCGGTAAGGGGCTTAACCCTTTGCATGCTGGGAAATTTGTCTTCTGCTAAAATGTCGTCTGCTGAATTTATAAAATAAGCATTTTCTTCGATTTTTTTCAAAGAATACTATCAGAATAGCAAACAGTTTGGATCCAGATGAGACGCCACGTTCTGTGGCGTCTCATCTGGATCCAAACTGTTTGCAAAGGCCTTTAAAATCCGGTTCCAGCGCTCAAAGGGTTAAAAGCTGCACACAGTTCATTTATTGTTATTTTGGGGCTGCTAGATCTTTTCATTTCACATAAATCATACTTAAGACTAAATTAGTATTATGAATCCAGCCATTTTTTTTTCTTCTTTATAAACTACCGGAAAACAGCACTTTCCCAATAAGAAAAAAACTACACATTTCCCAATTGCTGTCAAAAAAAAACACCAAATGAATGTTTCTGAAACAAAAAAAGAATATTCAAAATAAAATGAAACATTTAGTTAGTTTCCCTATGCAGCTCTATAGGTTGAACCAAAGTAAATATAAATATAAAATTGACAACTTGACAACAATAAGTTATAAATTTTTAAGTATTTGGGACAACAAAATCAAATACACCAATTTCCCAATAGGAATTATTCATGACACAATTTTTTTCAATTTCAGGGTTTTACGCGCACAATTTTCCCAATTTGACTAGTATCTGTACTTTAACCAATTGGGAAAAACAATCACTGGAATCAAAACAAATGCTCCCATGATATGCATTCATTGTCAACAGCATAAAAGGTCTACATAAAACTTTTTAAAACCAAATTACATCGGAGAGTCAGTTCTACTAACGTCCTGATAATGCATATTTCATATTGCCGTAACAGGCCATAAATAATAGTTCATCTATTTGTTTTTAGTCAGTTTATATAAATACACTGGGTTATGCTTAAAAAATACATACATGTATCATCTCCTTTTACAAAACGTTTTGCATTAAAAACCAATACACTAATTTATATACATGTATCTCAATTGATAAAGATGTTTTTTTTACTCTTATTTGTTGAAAGATAAAACTTATAAAATGTATCACCCTCAATGTTACTATATCCATCATAATCTGTGTGAAGAAATAAATATATCATAATATAAAAGCTTCAGAGAATTATTTTTTTCAAAGTTATGTTCAGAACCTCATTGAATATTAAAATGGATACTATTAACACAACAGACATGGTATATATAGTAACTTAATGACAATATAATTTTAATGTGAGAAATACCAACCAATCATTTTATAGAGCAGGAACAGGATCAATTTGGGCAGGTCTTGTTATCTGGGAGACCAGTATATATTTAAAAGCAAGTAGCAGTGTCAACAATAAACACTTGGGAAACCATTACAATTTGATGGCAAAGCAACATTTTCTGAAAATGGTTTGCTTAGCAAAGAACCTGGATTTTTTGCCAAGGCTTCTATGAACTTGAAATTTGAGTTATTAAATACGTAATGATGAATTCTCCGGATGAAAGATAATAAACTTAAACCATGTAAATGTTTTACCATAAGATTGACAATTATTTTGTTTATACATTTAAAGACACACAACTTATTTGGCATAGTAAAATAAGAATTAATAAGAAACATATTTTATCTATGCCAATTAAAATATATCTGGTGGTAACAAGGTAGAAATCTGTCTTTTTTGCGCTTTAAAACTTAAAAATAAACGCGTTTGTCGAAATGGACGTATACGTCTAGAAATCCTACTTTTTGTTTTAAAAGCAGTACTGTTTGAACAAAAAAAAATAACTTGCAAACTAGGCTATAGATTAAATTTTATCTATGCAAACTAGAATATATATGGTGGTTACAAGATAGAAATCTGTCTTTTTTGCGCCATAAAACTTAAAAAGAATGGCGTTTGTCGAAACGGACGTATACGTCTAGAAATCCTACTTTCGGTTTTAAAAGCGGTACTGTTTGAAAAATAATAAATAACTTGCAAATTAGGCTATAGATTTAATTTTATCTATGCCAATTAGAATATATATGGTGGTTACAAGATAGAAATCCGTCTTTTTTGCACTATAAAACTTAAAAATAATCGCGTTTGTTGAAATTGATGTATACGTATAGAACAGGCTTCCTGAAAAGTCCCCAAAAATGCCTGTCAACCGGACAGGCTGATGAAAAAGTTAGCCTGTCCGGACAAAAATTCACCTGACCGAACAGCATGAGTTTATAATTAAATAACTAAGTAAAGTTTATCTCATATTTATTGCAATGTGCAGCCTGGGTATAAGTACACTTGATAAAGTAAAACAAAACACTTGCGTGGTTTAGTGATTACAGTGTATGATGGACAACAGCTTTAAATTCTAGTCAGACTCAAAGGAAAATATATATTTTTATAGGGATCGGATGCATGTAATAGGCTATTTTATCAGATTTATGTCTGAGGACAAGAAGGCCTCACATCAACATGCTTAATTTACGAAGAATTTCAGGGGATTGAAAAGAATCGTGTTTAACTCACATGTTTAACTCGCAGATTTCAACAAGTCTCTGCTCATGTGCATTCTTGGTTCCGAAGTAAACAGTGATGTTTCCATAATCCCGTTTAAATGTTTACAGTTTTGCTTCATATTGATTGTTCTGGCACAGTAATATGTCAGACCAATGAAATTGACGTTGTCAAAAACAAAAACAAAGGGAGAGCACTCTTAAGAACTAGTGATGCATTAGTGTTCTTAATCACAAAAAGGCTACAAATTCACGAAAATAGTGATTTTCATGGGGGAGTTTTCGTTCTTTTGGCAAGTATTTTACTTTCCGGTAGTTAGTCATAAAATTTTGTGCCTGTCACAAGGACCGGCGATATTAGAAACTTCGCCAGACCATAAAGAATTTTGCCGGAAAGACTGGCGGTCCGGCCTTTTCAGGAAGCCTGATAGAAATCCTCGGTTTTAAAGTTTGCAAATTACTTGATATTTAGGCTATAGATTTAATGGCAATTTTGCACTTTCAAATTGCATCTATATGAATTGATTAAGGTTCATGTAGAGGCGTCATTTTGAAAAATGTGGGACCCCTAGCATTGAACTCAAATTTGACTAAAGGAGGAGTGCCACATTGAAAATGTATACATATATGCTTTAAAGGATGTTTTTCCTTCAAACTGCTACCAATTTTGTACATCAACTTATCATAACATCCACAAAATCAATCAAAATACAAAGCGATTTTAAAAATAAAATATACATTATTTTCAAAAATCAGAATCATGTTTATTCCACGTATTTCGGCAGAAAATTATATAACTAGTGATTAATATCGACATTGGCGAGGGCAAGTTACGCTTAAATAGTAAAAAAAGTTTACATATCTAGAAATATCAAAACTCGAACACATGTCATTTCATCACCATGGGGGCAGCAATTTTTAAATTAATAAAATAGAAAGAAACATGCTAAAAACTCACTCATCGCCTAATTGACATTCCAAAGGGTTGACGATGACAAATGCATTGGATTGTAATCTTTCCGTTGATGTTTGCAAATTGCACGATCAGACCTCATAAACACTCAAAAGAATAACTATGTAAGAAGCATTTCACCAATGTTTACAATCGTGTTCGAATCACATGTACTATATTATTGCGCATAAAATAGTACGCTTACAGACTGACAGAAAGATCGATACGAAACTCCGTTCAACTCATCACGGTATACTATTCTATTGATAATATATAATAATACATCGCTTTAACAATCTAAAAGTAGAAATTATTCTTTTAAACGGAGTTTTAAATAACGAAAGTGAAAACAACGGAAGTTGGATGGATATTCTGTGAGATGCACTTCGGCTCCAGAAAAACAATACAAATAAACTAAAAAAGACGTGTGGGGGACAATTTTCAGCTGGAAAATATTGGAAATAGGGTAAGTGATGATATCTCTACGTGGTCATTTCTGTTATTTAGTGCAATCTCTTGCTGATTAATGTTAATAGTTGTTTTACTAGTTGCCACCCAACTGTCAAAATAAGTATGTGTTTTCTCAGGTATGTGTTTACACATACCCGGTTTTCTCACCACTGCACGTGGTTTCGACTGATTTGTTTTGCACGTTTTTCTACGGAGCACAGCGATGGCCACGCTTTCAAAATGTTAGAAGGAATCGAAATATAAAATCAATCTGTTTGCCAATTTCTTTATATTCCTTTACAATTTTATATGTCGTCTGCAATCTATTTCAAATTGAGATGGTTTAAAATTTGCAATTTGGTTGAGAGGTAAAAAACAAACTTGTTAAGCCTTTGAAATAGAATTGTGACTTATTAGCCACCATACCTGGATTTTTTAAAAGTAGTTACGTTTAAGTTATTTTTAGAACTTTGTTTAGGAAATTTATCCAAAAAAGGCAGTTGAATAAAAACTCATTTGTTGTTTTCTGACAATAATTTTTGGTGAAATGTTGCTAACATGTCCTTGTATATGTATATAGCTTTGTATTTATTCAACTTAAGGTAGTGCATATCCTTACTAACTTTAGATTGAGATTTTGTAAATTAGTGTGAAAATGTATTGGTTTTAAACCAAAATATGAATAAAGCACACAAATATTGAATGTCAAAAATATGTTTATGTTATTCAATCCGTCTTAAGTTTTAAAATGATACATAGTTTGACCATATTGTACCACATTAAATGAAGAACGAGAGCGCCGATGGCGTTAAAAGCATAGGTGCAAGATACAGGGAAGAATGGCGTCACGTGGTATAATGTATTTCGATATCGCCATCCGCGAATTTCTCAAATCAATAATTTCAAACAATTACTGACTATTTAAATAGATAATCTTTCCATTTACATCAGTGTTCAGGCCCGTACCCAGCCCATGGGCCCAGGCCCCCCCAGCTGGCTGTCGAACTATGATTTTTTTTAATGATCGGCCCACTGCAATTTTTTCTCTCGTGCAAGGGCCCACAGTACACTTTCCCTCAAAACAAAAGAGCAGCTATGTTTTATTGTCCCTGATAAACAAGGGGATTAACGCTTGCCAATCGAGATAAGCCTCTAGGCAGTGTTTTCTTATCGCCTTGTACACACATCCCCGATCAGTCCCCCATTGTGATCATGAATGCTTCATCTATCGATGGTTGATGAAACATGTATTTTGATAACTGCAGCGAAGGGAAGCAACTGCTACAGGAGGTCGTAGACTATGGTCTGATAATTGCCGACGCAGGTTTTTTTCCTTCTTTGAGAAGGCCCTAGACGTATTTTTCTCTTCTAAAAGTTTAATTGTTCTTTTTTTAAACCTTTTATTGGGAATTTTTAGGTCCCAATATATACTTTTTGCATTGAGAATAGGGCCCTGAATTTGAACCGGAACAAAAACACTGACAAAGGTATTAAAACTGCGTATTTATAATTTTTGAAAGGAAATCACTGAAAAAGACTACGATGAGATAGTTAACATGTTTGTTTAAAAGAAAAACAGATTAATAAATTTGCCAAGCAACAGATAAGAATTTGGCAGAATTCAGTATTTAAAATAATTGAGTACCGAGAATTGAGTAATATTAGCCTATTAATGGCTCGTTGGAAAAAAAAATGAAAATTGAATCAACAAATCGATCTCATTATATAAGTTAACCTGATCCAGTGTAGAAAAATATTGTATAATTAAATTATCTATTTCCTTGAATTTGTTTGAAAACAGTAAAATATGTTAAATTGATTATTAAAGACTTTCATTTTTTCCCCAAAAAATAAGCCGTTTTGCGCAATTATTTTCCTCATAAAAAGCAAGGTCTTTCCCAAAAAATCAGATTAAAAAAAACCTGTGATGTTATTGATTTGTGAAAAAAATGGTGGAAGCAATACGAGAGTTGATGTGGATAATCGTCAGTTTAAACCTGTAAGTTCCGGAAATCTAAAGCTTTTAATATTGTTGTGAATTCACACCAATGTTTAAAGCTTAAGACTTCCGAAATGTGCTGATTTACTTGTTATATTCCATTAATTCATATCACAAAATACGGTTTTTATAAGCATTAAAATTCACCTTGCAAAGTGCGAAATTAAAAAAAGAATATATATAGGGAGGGGCGACCCGGTTGGGCCCCCCCAGTAAAAAAATCCTGGGTACCACGGCCCTGGTGTTTGAAACGCTTATGAAAAATAATTACCCAAGCCTTTTAAAATTTAAGCATGGCCAGATCTGTAGCGAACTATTCTTTTCACAAATGAAAATAGACGCTACCCTATTTGTCTGCGTCAAGAATTTGTCGTAAAACTTGTGGTAAGCGTTAGATGCAGACGTGCACAACAGATTGAGTTCTGAATACAGATTTCTGAATGCAGATTTTTATAGAAACTCCTCACAGAAGTTACTTCCCTTGCTTCGCCCGGTCAGTAACTTCTAGTATAAGGGAGGCCACTGCGTAGGAGATTGAGATTTATAGTGCAGATAGAATTGTTTTACGAACGAAATTTGTTTTAGGTTATAAGAAGATTTTTTAACATAAAACGGTCTTATAAAAATTCACTAAAAACGGTGTCAGCAATATTCTTGGAAGAAAACGTTAGAAAAACGTTTCCAAAAAAAAAATTGTAAGAATGACCATATACTAAATTAAACAGATATTTCGTCTGATTTTTAATCAGGTAAGGCTTCATAAAGGGCAACCGATCGATGTGGATTTTCGAAATGTGGTATATACCATAAGCATAGGTGCGTAAACGCACCTATGCTAAAAACCAAAGCGAAGTTTTAATGAAGTTTATCCCCCCCCCCCATGAACCTTAACCCTTTCCCTGATAGACCCCTTATCTGATTTGCCACCCCAGGCCAATACCAGTCCTGCTGTTCTGATAACAGTGACTCCATATACATCTGATAAGCCTGACTACATCATCTCAATAGGGTTATTTGGAAAATATTGGAAAATTTCTTAACTGTTACACCTGTCTTGTTTAGGCTTAATTTTCACTTAGTTCCTTGCATTTCACATCATTTGTGTCAATGTAAATATTGTAGAGAAATAAATTCTCCTTCCAACCATATAAATTTTAAGTTTGTATTCTAAACAACGCATGATGTTAAATGAACAACAAAGCCACACTTTTTTCAAGTAAAACATAATTGTATTCAGTGTTTTATTGACAATAAATACTGAAACATAAGGCGGTTAATCTTTTGATTTGTCGGCATTTTGTTTCATTCCAGGCTCCATGCAGTTTTCAGATCATAATCTCTGTGCTTTATTACCCGAACTCATTAGTTTCTGGACACGTGTGCTACTGAAAAAAGCCACCGGGATTGCGTTTTATGGCCCAAACAAGCACAAAGTGTCTAGTATCCCGTGTGTTTTATCCCTAAATATTAGATAAGCACGTGCACTATTAATTATTATGTTGGTCAGTACAAAAGGCCTACTGAAAACTGCCGACTGCGTCTTTGTTTTATTGCTCAATCAAGCAGCGATAATCCAATATCCTGTGTATTACAATAACACAAACTTTAGATAAACACGTGTTGTCTGCCAAAACAATAATTGTATACGTCAGTTAACATGTCGAAGTAATTCTCGTATATGATCTCGGAAACGGGACTTGCTTTAAACATTAACCATTACGATATTAATTTTCATAAGATTTGCTAAAAACAAATGGGAACCAAACAAACATACACAGACAACACAAAATATTAATAATTATGACAAATTAAATGGAAAAAAAACGTTGGTTTATTTTTGAAAAATCACTTTACTTTCTCCCAATTTCCAGAAAATGACTTGTACATGTTGCATAAAATCTAAATATAGATGACGCTGTTAATTGATTGTTGTAAAAGAATATGAACTGTACACTGCACTTTGCGTGCAATCAGATACAGTACAATAATTGTTGCAATATTGAAGGAACTAAATTATGAAAATGATACAGTGTTTATTACTTTTATTTTATTCAGGAAAATGTCAAAATCATTTGCGAAAAACCCCGATACTCAAATAGAAATTTACTACGAAGCTTTTACAATGTTGTCGGCGCTACGCAGTTTTTGTGTATAAATAAATACACCCACGCCAATTTTCGCGCGCATTTTGTCAAGACCAACACTGGACACGAAAATATCATGGGCATATACATGTATTTATTTTCTGCTACAATTTGTAAAAGGACATGAACTGTACACGATGCGCGCACACCACATTAAGTTATTTACGCGTGTTGGACTATCCTTGTCCCGATTGGACACCTATTTCATCAAATCTTTAAATAGAAACATATGCCAAAATTCATTTGATACTTTAGAAAAATGTTGGATGTCTGTGTTAATGAGTTTTCTTGAGCACTTTTGTCGTCAATATTAATCAGAATTTGCATTTGAAAATGGACATTGGGAATATACGGGATTATGGGGTAATGGATAGACACGGCCAAATTCGCATGTATGCGGTAATCGATAGAGACGGTAATAAACGCATGTATCGGGGAATCGATAGACTCGGGATTATACGCATCTTTCGGGGAAAGGGTTAACATGCATTTCAATTCAAGGTGTGTGGCTTTAAGGTTGGAAAAAATAAATGCTGCGCACAATTTCATCTACGTAACATAAATATTAAAAAGAAATAATCTAAATGTGTGGGTGAGAACACTATTCTTGAGTTACCTTGGTTATGGATTGAAACCCTGCACCAGCTGCACATTTCCTCCCTCATTGTCTTACTTAACTCTTCAGCAATTGACCAGTCGCCAAATTATCGATCGCTTCGCCCACATAGTCACGTGGTCTAGTGATTAGAAAACTCCGACAAGCAGATGGCAATTATAGCGCATTACGTGAGTGAAATACTATACTTGTAACGATGTATCATGCTCTTTTTATTAAAGCCGCACACTAAACTAAACTGCTTTGTACAACTTTAATACAATCATAAATGCTTTAGAGAGAAATGGCGTAATCAAAATTAATGAGTTAACTATCAGAAACGTTTCTGATACATATTATAGGAAGTTGATGAAAAATCAGTGGTAAAAATGAGCATTTATTTCATATTGATTTTGAACTTGTATTAAAATCGTCTGGCAGTGAATCCGGTTGCTATTCATATATAATTTTGAAAATATTTTTATTAAATGCAAATGGCACATCCATATCATGATGGGTTTTTGTTTATTAAAAATATTTAGATCTTTGTTTTATTGTGTTATTTTTAAAAAGACACCAATTTTTTAAATTAAGATATAAATTAAATTTTGATTGTAACCATAATATAATACAGGCCTTATTTCGTGGTTTCATTAATATATCTAATATGCATTTTTATTTCATTTATGTTGAATGGGAATCTGCTACATTTCACTATCGAAAAATGAAATTTTGGTATTACGGTGCTGTTCACGAACATTAGAATTGAATACATTTAGCATATTATGCATTTGTTTATTTATAGCAAGATGGCCCTTATATGTTAATTGCAATTTTCACATTTCTCCCCGTATCAATATAGGCCTATGTTGTATTAGAAATGTTGTTGTTGATGTTGTTGTTAGGCCTTACATTTTACACTTGAAGTCGCTTTAAGCTAGCTAAGCCGTGTTGAAATCAGCTTTTTGTTGTTTTAACTTTAGTTAAAACAATATTCAAGTTAACAATTTATAATGATTTCCATTGTTTATGATCCACAGAAAATAAATATATAATTGGAAATCATTTAAGTAATTAAATATTTCTTTTCTTCTGTACAGTACCTAACAATGTCTTAATGTTCATTCATTCTGAGATCCACGCAACATACTGTTATTTATTAATCATCGACAATTACGCTGAGTTTAATAAGCATGTGTGGCAATTATTATGTTGCCCAAACTGCTTAACAATATTGTGCATCAAACGGTATAATCGTTTTATAGAACACACACCTGGTGTGGTTAAACTATGTATTGTGTTTGTTTTCTCATTACTCGTTCATATGTTCAAGAAATAAACATAAAATAATAACCTTTTATAAAGTATGTATAGCACCTACAATTTTGAATAATGATCGAACAGTAATGATCATGCATTTGATATAAAATCTGTGTAAACTCTTAAAAATTACGTCCATTCCATATGTACAACACGCTTTGTTTGTCGGACAAAATGGCGGCCAGATAAGCGTTGCTGAGGGGTGTGTGAAAAATCGATATCTGATTGGCTGAACGACAAAATGTGGGCGGATTTGGCGACTGGTCAATTTAGGATAGTGATGGTAGGCTTTGCAATGACTCATGACCTTTCAAAATACTACATTAGCTTAAAACTTTAGGTGCTAGAACTTAAAGGTTTCAATAAAATACTTTTTAAACTTGCCAGTTATGTATACCTTTCTAGCAGATCGTTTAGTTCTTGATCGCAAAGCCCTTCCTTCTGCAAAATTCGAAAGTGAAAGTTGACTTCCTGTAGAATTCCCCACTGCCCAAACAGGTGGCGAATCGGTTATTTTATCAACGAGGCCTTTCCGTGCCATATAATATAACTGTACATTGACGGATTTTTTAGGTACACGTAAGCTTTGTACTAGTTTGGTCAAACTTTCGGCTTTCTTAGGTCTCATGTTTAAAATTCGTAATATTTTGTTCTGCAAGACTTTGTCAGCCATGTTTATTGTTTGGTTCTCGGCAGCCTTCAGTGTGGTTACCATTCGTACAGTAGAACAAAACGGATAATTGGACTAAACGGTCTAGGAGACGAAACTACCAAGACCAGTTGGGCAATTTTCTTTTTATGTCCCCCACTATAGTAGTGGGGGACATATTGTTTTTGCCCTGTCTGTTGGTCTGTTGGTTGGTTGGTTGGTTGGTTGGTTTGCGCCAACTTTAACATTTGCAATAACTTTTGCAATATTGAAGATAGCAACTTGATATTTGGCATGCATATGTATCTCATGGAGCTGCACATTTTGAGTGGTGAAAGGTCAAGGTCATCCTTCAAGGTCGAAGGTCAAATATATGGGTCAAAATCGCTCATTTAATGTACACTTTTGCAGTATTTCAATATTCAAGATAGCAACTTGATATTTGGCATGCATGTGTATCTCATGGAGCTGCACATTTTGAGTGGTGTAAGGTCAAGGTCAAGGTCATCCTTCAAGGTCAGATGTCAAAAATATGTGGCCAAAATCGCTCATTTTATGAGTTCTTTTGCAATATTGAAGATAGCAACTTGATATTTGGCATGCATGTGTATCTCATGGAGCTGCACATTTTGAGTGGTGAAAGGTCAAGGTCAAGGTCATCCTTCAAGGTCAGAGGTCAAATATAGGTGGCCCAAATCGCTTATTTTATGAATACTTTTGCAATATTGAAGATAGCAACTTGATATTTGGCATGCATGTGTATCTCATGGAGCTGCACATTTTAAGTGGTAAAAGGTCAAGGTCAATGTCATCCTTCAAGGTCAAATATATGGGTCAAAATTGCTCATGTAATGTCAATTCTGCAATATTGAAGCTAGCAATTTTATATTTGAAATGCATGTGTATCTCATGAAGCTGCACATTTTGAGTGGTGAAGGGTCAATGTCAAGGTCATCCTTCAAGGTCAAACATCATATAGGAGTCAAGGTCATCCTTCAAGGTCAAACATCATATAGGGGGACATTGTGTTTCACAAACACATCTTGTATTGTCATGTTTTATAAGTAAACTTGTCCCTGTTTACTATAATTATGTTGTAGAGAGTTTACTGGATTTGATTTTTATTAACAATAATTCATTGTTTGATTCGAATTAACAAAATATATATTCTTCTCTCTTACAGCTATCACCAAATTTTGGAACTAAAAGGGACATACAATGTAATTGATGTTATAACCCCAAAATATAGTCTCTTATGCATAATCCCTCTAATAATTCATATATTTATCAAGTACAAATGAAATATTGATATAACTGTTTAAAATAAACACAGATACAATCACATTTAAAAAACAACAACAACCTGAGCCTCTGTTGAGATTTAAATTTCAAACTAAAATGAGTACACACATCAAATACACTTTGTCGGAGCTCTTCATTACTGGTATCAATGATTGATATGCACTTCATAACAATTGCTCAGCTACAATTAATTGTCATGGGCCCAATAAGTGTCCTTGGACTGACTGTTGATACAAAATCTAGCTATGTGTAAAGCAATTATGCACTCTGGTAACGTGCTAAGCTCATTCCCTGCCGATTCCGGGCGGAACATTTCATACAGGTGTCTGCTATAAAGTGAAAAAAGGTTTCATGGTCTCAATAGAGTGGTTGCATTAAGTGAGCATATTCACATAACTACAACCAACAACTGAATGAACAAGCCTATGAAGTGCCATTTTTACATATGGTAAAATCAAACAAATTATTATTTACTAAAGATTAAGCTTAAGAATATTCGTAACAAATGAGCTTGGTACACGTAACACATATACTGTAAGCTAGTTCCAATAATCACAATAACTTATCCTTTCAAATCTAGAGGTCAATCGTGGAATTCTTGTAAACAATAAAACATTTTGGAACACTTACAAACGTATATGATTAATACAATCAGTGTTCCCACTGGCGATTGCCATAGTTGCCAAAGGCAACAAAAACGCAAAAATGGTGGCAGTTTTTCTATATTGGTGATTTTATAAGACATTTATCTTGTTTAAGAAGATACAAGTCTCAATGACTGAACACCAAATGACAACAACTTTTTAAGTGGCAAAAATTAGTGACAACAAGATTGTTTGAGCCAGCAGGAACTCTGCCAATAAGCTTTGATTCGATGTCGGTCTTCATCAGAAGGAAACAGTTTGTATTGCATCATAACAGAGAAGGGCAATTTGTATTGTAACTTACAGCAACATTAAGGTTACCTAATTTTATCTTGACAATAAAAGGCCAGTTTTGTTAAGATGTGATGCCATCTCAAAAATATATGAAGTTTATAGACATTCAGATTGTATTTAATAATAACATTCGGTCAATTCATGGCTCAAATAGTGAACTGCATGAATGAAATTCTGAGTCATCATATCCAAAATTATTTTTGTATTGTACTGGAGGTTTTCATTCTTGCTGTAAGTTGAGAATGTGTAAACTCTTCACTTAAAGTTTGGGGAATCAATCTTATTACAGTCATAAACATACAAAATCTTATGTTATTTAAAAGTTCTGTACACAGATACAAGTTTATGTTTAAGCCTGTTTCTTTATCTTTTTTCATTGAAAAATAATCAAGAACAACAACAAAACAAAACAAACACAGCATGATTATCTGCTATAAAATATTTATTTTTATATTTATTAAACAATGCAATTGCACAGTACCCATGACATTATATACATTATCATTAACACTCAACATTACGCAAACCGGTATATACATGTATATTTGATGTGTATATACATGTTTATTTGATGTGTATACACAAAAATAGTAGTAAAATAGCATATTTGTAATCAGGAAATGCTTATGTAGTAATTAAGAAAACTGGCAACAAAGTTCCATAAAAACCATCAAAATTCATATTAAACTATTTAAACTATTTTTTCTAAAACTGAATAACAAAGAAAGTATTAAAAAAAAATAAAACAAGACTTGTCTTAACTAAAAAACATCTCAAATGTCAAACCATTTTTGTTACCTTTTTGCACCAATGGGGCGAACAATGACAAAAATATTGTATCAATTATGTCATAAGTTTAAATCTATTTTGCAATTAAAGTAGATGCTGTTACTCAGATTTGTTCATAAAGATGTACCATTAAATGCAAGCTAGATAATATAAATAGGTGTATCAAATCTTGGACATATAAACTCTAAAGAGATGAATACAAGATTAGATAGAACAATTAACTTGCATTTGGAAAACTACTGGTAAGTATTAATAATATAGATCAATACTCTCACTATAGTTACCAATAACCAACCTTTCAAGAAAAAATAAAGTAAATAAATTCATAATGTCAGAATACATGAAAATACTAATGGAATAAATGGGAATGAATACAGTCATACAATCCATGGAAACGGTTTAAATTATAAAACATATACTGGAATGGAAGATTACATTAAAGGAATGACTAATATATGGTAATCATATACATGTGTATGCAGTATGAAGCAATTTATAAAAACAAGAGGACTATGCTGGTCCTAGAGCACTCACCTGATATCAAATTATACTACTTGTTGAAAACTTTATCTGATGACTTTATTTTTTCTCCAAGCAAAACAAATTTATTTAGAACTTTGCCTAGATAATGACAAGATAAAAACTCTGACCAAGTTTCATTCAGATAAAGTTGTAAATGTGGCCTGATTCGTGAAAACAAGGTTTTAATAAGATTTGACCTGGTGACCTAGTTTTGGGATTCATGTCTGTTGTCTACCAGATTCTAACTTAGTCTATATATTATCCAGACAAACATCAATATTGGAATACAAGAGTGGCCTCTAGAATGGTAATGAGCTAAAAATAGACGCCGCACACAGCACAGTGATGGACGCAGAACATAGGATGATCCCAATATCTCACCTTGTGCACTTTATGCTCAGATGAGCTTAAAATCATAAAGTACACCTTTCATCACATTAGCTTTGTAGTAGAACTCAAGAATTACAATAATCTGCATTTGCCTCCATTTGTTACTAGCAATAGTTGCAAGCCCAAGTTCAAAGAAAAATCAATGCATTTTGAAAGTTAATTTACTTTTTCTTAAGCAGGATTTACATTTAACAAGCAAATTCGTTGAATTGATATCCCCGCCAATATGCATCTGGAAACAAGTGTTTGACACTCAAAAAAGCATTTCTAGATACAAAGGGCCATAACTCCGTTATTATCCAATGGCGTACAATGCCATTTGGGGTGCATCATCCTCTTATCTATATATATACTCATACCAAGTTTCAATGAAATCTGCCAAAGCACTTCCAAGATATGGCTCCAGACACAAAAGTGCCGGATGGACGGAAAGACGGACGGACAGACGGACGGACAACGCCAAAACAATATCCCTCCGCCTATGGCGGGGGATAATAATTTATCTGTTCCAAAATGCTAGTTAATAATTTAATATACTCTCCTGTGAACATTACAGATCCAGTACTCAATTGTTTTAAATAATAATTATTTAACAGCACAAGCAACAATTACAAAAAGTAGCACAAATATTAATTTGTTTATTTTTGAAAAAATTAAGGCTTTTAATAAGTTCTTTAAACGCAATTTATGTGTTCCAAATCCATTTTTATGCTATAGGAAGGTTAAGAAAAACATAATGTGTTTTGTTGTTTAATTTAAACATAACATCGCTAATAGTAGACTAAGAATATACAAACATGAATGATTGGTAAACATCTGGATAAAAAGTGTATGCATAAAATTCACTCCAACATGCAGCACTGTCACAAAAAGCACAATCTTGTGGTATTTTGTGGTATTCTTTCACAGATAATTTACAATAAAACTAACAAAATGACTTGTTTTCTTTTTAAATATTTTGATTTAATGAGGAATATAATAGTGTTTAAATTTCCCCTAATTTAAGATAAACATTCCCCTTAGTATTGTTAAATTACAATAATGTATAATGTTTAAAGCAAATTAACAAACTAGAATTCAGATTTACATGAAAAATAAAACAATTTAACAATTACCATTTATTTCCCCATGCCAATTTCTCCTAAAATTCACAAAACAGGGCTGTGAACCTTTCCTGCAAATAAACATTAAAAGGCAAGCATGGCAACATATTAACTAAAAGTATCTTTTTGTTTCTATGAAACTTCATTTCAACCTCGACACAACGCACTTCAAAATTTTAACAGGTTACATTAATTAATTGCTTGATATAATTATATTGAAGCAACACATTTCAAGTTTACTATCGCAGTATAAAATACATTTCAACCAGTATATACTCACTTTGTTTATTAAAAGCTCTCTGCTAGCACACAGAAATATTTATTGTAAGAAACAAGGCTCTTGAATGGATTCCTTTTCCTAAATTAAAAAACAACAACAACTTCATACTCTATTATAAAGTGTCTTTTATAAATTAAATAAGGAATTAAAATACCAGACAAAAGTCTTAAAAAGAACAGTATAAAACTTTAAACCAACAAATATCAAAGAAGGTGTTCAGACTTTGAAATAAATAAATACAACTCAATGATGTAAATAATTTACACGCTTTCCATTAATATCAAATTTAAATTCAGATCCAGCCTGTAAATGAGAACAATTACAACACACTTAATATCCCATGTAATCACTGATTAGTAAACTTATTTTTTTTTATTTATCAGTAAAACATAGTTATAAAGGCAATTATATTTTAACAACCCAAAATAACTTTGTTCACTTACAAGTCTATACTTCGGATATATGATATATATTTCTTTGTTTTATCTTTGTTACAAAATTTCTTGACTAAATCTGGATTAGCTAGCATACTTGCTAAAATGATGCTAATAATTACACAATAACCAAGCTCTAGTGGAAGTTAAATTAAGTATGTTCAGATCAATTATGGAGCTAAGTCATACAGTGAAAAAAATAATTTTGCGCAAGAAGTAATTCAACAGTTTTAAAATCTTCTAATTCATATCACCATCAAGCATAGCAGCAAAAATTAATGGGGCTTAGGCTTCATAATACATGTTTGAGGCTCATTCAAAGATTCCAGCCCAGAAAACAAAATTTGTGCCTAGCAAGGTACAGGTTTTAAACCTAGACTTCAAAATTAGTCATAGCATTTCAACTCCAGATGAACCAGGATTCAAACTCAGACGTCAGGTTTGTTGTTGACCACTTATTGAATTTGAACCAGATGTCATGTTTTTGTTGTCTACCTCTTGACTTAAACCAAGATGTCAGGTTGTTGTTGGACACCTCTTCATTCGACCCAGATGCCAGATTTGTTGTTTGTGCTTTCAAGAATTCAAACCCAGATACTAGACTTGTTCTTAGCCAGATATCAGGATTTATACCGAGGCAAGAGGTTTGTTGTTTGCCACCTCTTGAATTTGAACCAGACACCAGATTTGTTGTTTGCCATCTCTAGGACTCAAACCCTAGTCCTTGGCCAAATCAGAATGTCCGGTTCAAGGTTTAAAACCCAGACATTAGTTTTTTCTAGGCCGGACATCCATTATTCAAACCCAGACCCCAGGTTTGTTATTGGCCACATCCAGTATGGTCAGGGGGTTGGAGAGTATTCGGGCGCGACTCCCGTGTGCGCTCATCTGTGACTTGACACCTCCCTCCAGAACCTTGAGGACTGCTGAAATCAGAAACAAAGATATTAGTTAGATAATAATTGAATAATAAATTGAGTGTTGAGTGGGCAACCATGAATCTTATTTAAATAGGTTAAGATGACACAACAGTTCCATGCTCATTTTAGTATCAGTCATATTTTTGGCTAAAAAATGTATTTAAATTTTATTGTGAAATCATTGTAGTTAAAATGTGGCTGAAAAAGAAACTTATGTTGCTTGTGTTTCGCACAGGAAACTAGACACATAAGTAAGGTAGTTTTGATTTTAAATTTTGAGTGAATTAAGGCCCATTATGTTTCATAAGTTTCTGGGAAAAAATGGCCTTATGCATCTGCTTAAAGCATTGTCCAATATCAGCCTATGCAGTCTGCAAAGATTTAACAGGGACAACACTTTCTGCTTAAACTGCATTTTCGTTTAGAAAAGACCTCCTTTAAACCAAAAATTCCATGAAAGCCATATAGTGTCACCCCTGATTAGCCTGTGAGGACTGCACAGGCTTATCTTGGATAACACTTTACCACATGCATTTTCCCCAAACAAGGCTCAATCTCGGTACTGAGTTCCAGAAACATCCTAACTTAAGTTTATCTAACACTCTTTTCCTTTCTTCTTCATGTTAAATGTGTGGCATATGCAGCATTACCACAAACATTTAAGTTGAGATATGTTTATGCCCTAAAGCAATACATAATCTCTTTATTTTTACTCTTTGACATTATTGGGATATTTTTCATATTTGCTAACATTCAATTATTAGGTTACTCATGCAGAAATACATTGACGAGAGCTTTCAATTTCACTGTTCATTTGCCAATAAGAATTGTTGTATGCACTGATTCACACCAATGCAAAATGTTTGATACAACAGCACAACATGAAGGGAGCAAAGACCTATCAATATACACATGTATATTGATAGGTCTTTGGAAGGGAGTGAATAGCCTACCCACCAAGACAGCAATAAGTTTTTCACAGCTTTATCACACATTCCCATTAATATTTTGCTGTTAAGTGGATACAAATTCAATTAGATGTATTTGTCTATAGAAAAATATTGAAGAAGCTAATTCCTAGATGAATACTGACATGGTTTAGACCCAGTGTAGCATAATTATTAGCTGGTTTTATAAATGACAGTTTGAAAATACATTCTAGGAAACACATGACCTAATGTTCTTATGATGAATTGAACAGTTTCTTATTTGACCTACAATATTAAATTTTAAAATAAAACAATTACCAATGTGCTTGTTTGTTGAACAAACAGAATCAAATATCATCATAATAAACATAAACAACAAAACATGTTTACAGCATTTGAAATTATGTTCTAAACGTAAGTATATTGAATTTTACAAAAAATCAAAAGTTCTTATGTCTAAGCAAAGTCCATTTAATATCATTGAAGTTAATAATATTTGACAATATTTGCCTGGAGATATTGAGAACCTTACAATATAAACTAATGCTAGATGATATGATATAATAAAGTTAACCCTTTACCACTTAGATAAGCATTTTGACGCTTTTGTAGTCCCTTAAAAAGTTGAATTTAATTAAAGACCCT
This sequence comes from Dreissena polymorpha, assembly GCF_020536995.1. Taxonomy (NCBI): domain Eukaryota; kingdom Metazoa; phylum Mollusca; class Bivalvia; order Myida; family Dreissenidae; genus Dreissena; species Dreissena polymorpha. The sequence continues at coordinate 136,810,362 of NC_068355.1, read as the reverse complement.
TTTTTAAAACTAAATTCAAGTTTAAAAGGCTTCATTTCCAACCTTAAGATACTGATGAGCAGAAACAGCATAAAAGCTTAACAGACTTCGAGTAACTGGAATGCTGTTCTGGTTTTATCCTGTTTGCACATAGCCATTTTTACTTCACCTCTCAGTGGGAAAGGGTTAATGACTATCAAGAAAACACAAAACATTCAAAAAGAGAGCCACCACCTCCTAACATGCTGAGTTCTAATAAACTATTTAAAATACATCTTGAAACTAAAACATTTTGTCAAACTTTGAATGAGTTATTTGTTACAAAGAAGAATATCATATTTTATATTGGTCAAAACTATTGGCCAAAAAATTCCTGAAATCTGACATCTGATGGCATTTCTTAGGCATGGCTTCCTTTTTTGTTATAATGATTGCAAATACATTTTTTAAAACTTCTGGAGAGGATGTCACACTCTGGGATGCTTGTTGACCCTGTATTTAGGTCAAAAGGTCAATGAGTGCAATTTACTTTAAAAATTGAGGTAACATTGCCAAAATGGTGAAATATCAGATACTATGACTGATTTTAATCCTGAACTGACTTACATTTGATACTTGAAAGGTTATCTCATTTTAAAACTGATTTTGGCTTTTCATAAGTAGGTCAAAGGTCATCAAGTGCACTTTTATAACCCGTATGGAGCGTAAATTGAAGTGTATGCTGAAACCAACCAAAGATCCCTGAATTATATATTTGTAAGTAACTTTTCAATGAGAGAGGGATACTTTGATGATGAAAAGAGTATTTGTCTGTTGTATCTAAAGTGAATGTTCCTTACTTTGTAAATTACGTCACCTAAATTAAAAGAAAACACTGTTCATTTTTAGACTTTCAATACTTATTGCGTTTTATAATATGACAACTTTTTATAATAAGAACCAAAATTATTTCTTCATTATCCTATCAATACAATTACCAGACTTTAAACAATGAAAGTATAGTTACAAGTAAACATGTGTGATCTACTTTACAGTCTAAATATATATACATGTATTGTTTTATATGCATATTATGCTAAATAATATTTTAAATAAAAGATTTAAGCTAAAATAGTATACTCTAATGAAGTTCTTAAAACTGTACGTCAGAATGTTCATGTTCTAGTACAGATGCTGTTTCTACGGCTCTCCCTGAATTATCTGCGTTGAAAAGTCTTTGCATTAGCTTTCTGTCAGCCTTTAAAATCTTTGTCACTTTCTGCTTTTCACTGACTGTCTCCTTTTAGAGATATGCAAATGTTTTGGACTGCACCTTTTGAATAGGAGCATAAAATTTAACATTCTGCTCTTTCAGCCTTTTCTCTGCAAATTCCTTGAGTAATGTTTTACCTTGACTTTCACAGGTTAATTAATCATCTGTGATATCATTAGTTGCAACGTCCTTAGATGCTATTGAGAATAGTCTGTTATCCTCTTCATGCACTCCGAATATATCATATGATCCAATTTAAGTGCTGCATCATTTTCTTGAGGCACTCTTCCTCTGAAGAAACTCTCGGACAAGTTCCATCTGCTCTATTTTTTAATATTTCAATATTTTCGTCATCATCATTTTGATTGAACAATTTCATGGTACTATTGGAGATCTCAGATCTTACTGACCACGTAATACAAAACCTATCTCTTGCCTGGTCCTGTCTTATTATTCCAATAATAACTCCTGTTGTTTTTGGCCGAAAGGTACTCTGTTGAATGCTTTTTCCTTCAGCCTGACTACAAAGTTACCCTCAATAAACTCTTTGAACATTTCAGGTGCTGCATATTCTAATGCTTTATGTCTGCAAGATATAGAGGACCCCAACGGACATAGTTTGTGTGGTTGTACACCATTAGTCACGATAGCATCTCGGAAAAGGCTTCAATATGCAACAGCCAATCGCCTATTCTTTGGGCTTTAATGAACTTCATAAGAATGTCAATCAAATGTAGGTAGGAATTCCAGATAGAAAAGTTCTTCACTTCACTTTTCTCTTCGTTGAATTTATCTAGTAATTCACCAGGTATTACATCAGCAGTTTAAGATATATGCAGTTTAAACAGGAAGAAGTACACTTAAAAACAATGTAATAAGAAATTGAAATACACAAATGTGTTTCAGTTTTTTTAAGCGTACGTTGTATTTCATTATATAAATATATAATGGATCCTTTTAATTTCTTTTTACTTTACAAATATGTTTAAATAGTTAACAAAAATTAGCAAAAACTATTCCATTGTTTAAAAAATACTTTTTGAACATAATATTTTATTCTGTTGATTTTCAATGCCAGTTGTCATGTTAATTTTGGCATAAAAGTGCACTAAATGACCTTTTGACCTATATAAGTGAACACTAGAATAGATAAAATTTTAATCAGATCCAAGCAAGCAGGTTCATTTTCAGACAATATTAATGCCTTAAACTTTTCAATTTTGGTTAAAAATCACAATGAGATGAATTTCATCTCCTAAACAACTGAAAACTGTGATAAACCTTTGACCTAATTAAAAGGATGTCAAGCACCTGAGAAGGTGACAATAAATTCCCCTCTAGATTTTCAGCAGAGTTAATGTAGATACAAAAAAACATAAAAAGAAGCCATGCCTAAAAAATGCCAACCAACTTTTTTTCCAGGCACATTTCTCAGATTTTTAGGTTAACTTATAATATTATCTTGACCAACTGAATATGGTATACATTTGACATGTACACATTATTGACATAATCACATCTGATAATTTTTCTGTATTAAAGGGACTTTTTTACATACTGTCAAAATGACATTTTTTCATTTTTTAATACAAATTCGAATAAAAAAAGACCCCTGAACATCAGGAAGCAAAATAACAATAATGGCATAGACTTAAGTAAAGAAAATAAAATGCTTTTTAAGTTATCATAACTAGATATTGATCAAATAAGAAACTTTACAAACACAATACATTAAAATAATTTGGAGTGTTTCTGTTGTAGTTTTTTGTGTGTTATATTTTGTGACAATAGGCAGATTGCTTGTATAAACCATTAAATGTATATAGGTATCTTATAGCCCAGTATCATGCCAAATTGGTTTAAAATAGTATTGTCTGAGTGGTTTGAGCCCAGGAAAACTTTTTTCTTTCTTAAACTCTTGGTTTATATCGAACATCTTAAAATTATGACAGATATTTACCTTTATCAATTTAAAGGACTTAGAGGCAAGATCTGTGAACAAGTCCCTTCAAACACTTTTAAAAAAGCCATACAATGTCATTTGAAAACGGCTCCTCAGACAATCAGGCGTGAGCCTCACAAGCATTATGCATGAAACAGTACCTTGACATGTGGGTGGAAGTTTGAAATTACAATTACATAGTGAGTATATTTTTGCCACTCACAAGGAGCACAATTTCAAGATAAGACAGCTATTCATCTTAGTAGCCACACTGACTCTCACTACTCAACACTGCACACAGAGTCATAGCATACAGACACTCTTAATTACACAACTGATCCTTTAATTAATGAAATCCCTACAAATGTTTACCATTATCCTTCACACCTAGATTTCAAAGGCATTGTTATTGATGATCACTCAGGCACAATTCCTGCCAATCAACTTCAATATCCTACACATTTGTGTCATTCTCTAGACTCATTTATGATAATTATCTCTAGACCCATTTGTGGTATTCTCAAGACCAATAGGTGATTATTTTCTAAACTCATTTGTGATAATCTCTAGACCCATTTGTGATATTCTCTAGAATCATTTATGATATTTTCTAGACATATTTGTGATATTCTCTATACCATTTTTGATATTCTCTAGACCCATTTGTGAAATTTTCTTGACACATTTGTGATGTTCTCTAGACCATATGCTAATTTTCTCTAGACCAATTTGTGATATTCCCTAAACAATATTCTTTTGACCCATTTGTGTTATCCTCAAATACACATATGTGATAATCTATAGACCCATATTTAATATTATATAGACCCCTGTGAGATATTGTCTATACCATTTGTGAATTGTGATATTATCTAGACTCATTTGTGATAAATCTTTACCCATTTGTGATATTCTCTAGACCCATTTGTGATATTCTCTTGACATATTTGTGATCTTTTCTTTTAACTCCTTTGTGATTTTTCTCTAGAATAGTTTGTGATATTCTCTAAACCAATTTGTGATATTCTCTAAATAATATGCATTCCTAATATGTTCAACTTACCAAATCTTCATGCTAGAGTAGCACAATACTTCAAAGCTTACCATGCCTAAAAGGTTACATTTAAAGTTGTCATTCAGAAAAATGACAGTTGTACAACTTCATTTAGTAGAGACAGCTACTGAACTATTAAAAGTGCACACACAAAATTAAGTCACCACAAAACAACTACTATAAAAATCGGACACATACACTCATGAAAATATTGTTCTGGCTGACCACTGTCACTACCATTATCAAATATGTCTCTATGTCCCTGTATTCATACAAATTATTTTTATAGTATCGAAAGATTATAAGTAACTAATAAAGTAATGCCAATATTGAAGTGCCATAATACTGACCATGCTGTATTCCTGGGTCAAAACAACTATGCTGGATATTTTTTAACATTTATTCAGTGTTTAGATGGAAATATGGATAGAAAGTTTAAAAATGAACTGCCTACACTATAAAGTACATATTTTATTTGGATGAATACAATATGATAAATGAAATCTTTAAGTTCTTATATTGTATTACAAATATTCATAGACACTTAAAACACTCCTATATTGTTACTGAAATATATATGTCATAAATGCAAGTTAATTATTTATAATAATGCACACAGAATAAAATAAAACAAATTTATGTGATTATGTGTATATAAATAATATTTAGGTATTGTTGATATATATGTTTCAAACAAGCTCTCTCAATTTTGATGCAACTTTATCTATCTTATAATATACAAAATTATGAAAACTCATGAAATTAAATCAATAAATCAATAACATAACACTTTACAATATTCATCTACTTTATATGAATATTCTTTAAAAGAACATTATATTATGAAATTTTAAACTTACAGGAAATGTTTATTGTCAAAAAAAAATATTAAAATTATTTAACAACATTAAATCTTTATAAGAAGTACAACTGTCAGATTATTTAACTCAATTCCTTTAAAGAATATTTGAGCTACTTTTAGTTTTCAAAAACAACTAACGCAATCACCATATAAAACAAAAGTTATGTGCACACCAAAATTACCACCCAAAAAACAACTACATCAAAAGTCAGTTTTGCATGAACTCACATTTCTTCTGACGGTGTTAGGCTTTACATTATTTGTTTGGTAATTATACCACATAAATACATCTGCAATGTAATGATAAACATACATTAAATATCTGGTATTAATAAATTATGAACACTAAGTATTATTGAAGTTATTACAAATGAAAATGACAAATGAAAATGATCCTCAGTGAACATTATATGGTGGGGAACAATTTTCATTAGAGCATTTCTTATATTCTGAAGGCAGTTCTAGACATTGAAGAAATCATGAGTCGTATTCTGAGAAAACTGGGCATAATGCATGTGCGTAAAGTGTCGTCCCAGATTAGCCTGTGCAGTCTGCACAGGCTAATCAGGGACGACACTTCGCTTTTATGGTATTTTGGGTTTCAAGGAAGTCCCTCCTTACCGAAATTCAAGTTTACATGGAAAGCGTTGTCCCTGATTAGCCTGTGCGGACTGCACAGGCTAATCTGGGATGACACTTAACATACAGACATTTAGCCCAGATTTCTCAGAACAAGGCTCATATTATACTTACAGATTCAATGAAATGCATTTCTTTAGGAGCTTGTTATGTTGCGGCTTGAGTTTGTAATATAAAATACATATACAATCTTTTTACTTATTTATTCAACCAAACGTTGGATGAAAATTTTTACAGCTTGTTCCACATATTTTAGCCCTAGTTATTTTTATACTTATAAAGTTAAATAATTGTCCATTAAACAAAATTGCTATCAAGCGTTTATATTTGTGTAATACAGCATCCATGGTGAACCCAAAATGTGTTCAGGCAAGTGTTATAGTGGCTATAACTTTTTTTTACACCAGTCAAACAAAAAAGCAATCATGATGAGATTTGTTCTTGACCTTTGTAACAAGAGATCTATATTGCAGTGGAACCACTATTGACTCACATAAATTTGGATAATTGCGGAAATGAAACTATAAAATATATAAGTACAGTATTAACCTTAAATTTATTCTAAAATGTAAGCTATTACTTCTGCATGAATAATGTATGTCCCTGTATTATCTATTCAATCTAATCATGCAAGAGGACTGTTATACAACCCATGTCCCATTTTTTGACTTAAAAAACAATTACATTAAAAACTTTATGAACATATCAATTTAAGCATTGTCAGCACAGGAAAAAGTTAACATGATGTGTTTTTCACTGGCCATGTTTTGCTGCATCAGGAAATTTGATTGTGAATCTTAAAGCACTGTGGACGTTTTATTTTTTATTATTTTATATGACTAAGCTTAATTTGATGCATTTCCACATTGACATTTTGGCAAGTATGTAAAATTGTATTACTTCCAAATTATTCATTTTGTCATGTGCAAATAGAAAACTTAATGTGTTTTCATCTTACCTCAAATAACAATTAAAAGACATTTGATACATGTGTTTTTAATTCATATGTCTATTAAGGTGTATTTAAGAATAATTTACTTTCTAGTAAATGGCATGATATTGATTCAACTTAATATCAAATCAAGTGGGATTTGTATAAACAAAATATTTTTAAAATGTCTAATCAAATTCATGTTATGAATCTTAATTAACACTTTGATTCAAGATAATCATCAATATTGTCAACATGTTAATTTTCATTAGAAACTGTCCACCCAAAACAAACATATACTTATAAATAATCAAGCAAGTTTGCTTTAAGCCAGCCAAATGCAATAAACACAAGCTGTGTATATGATGTAAATGGCGACTTGAATCTGATGAAATGACATTTGTTACATGATTGTACAAATATACTTGTCTGCTTCAATCATAGTGCAGTAGTTTTTCGAACAAGGCATACACATCTGCAAACAAGTGTAAAAAAAACCTTGGAGAAAGACATCAAAAGGTTACATGCAAATATTGTAATGAAATGAATGTTGTTGCGAAGAGAAATCTGGTGTTTATTGACAATTAACCACATTTACAAGGCTTAAAATTTTGAATTGTCTGATGTTATAAACTGCATAATCTCTTTCTCTGGATGGTGGTGATTTTGTCAAATAAATGTTTGGTAAACCTGAACGTCCCTGTGAAGGATTCAAGAACTCTTCATGAACATTGAGAGGATAGAAAACACTTAATCAGTGCTCAAGCTAGGCCTAAACGGAAGGGCGCCAGTTCTGCCCTTCCAAAGCCCCGCCCTGCCCTTTTAATTTAAAAACAAGATGCGTTTGTGAAACACAATGTCCCCCTATATGACGTTTGACCTTGTAGGATGACCTTGACCCTTCACCACTCATAATGTGCAGCTCCATGAGATACACATGCATTTCAAATAAAAAAAATTGCTAGCTTCAATATTGCAGAAGTGACATTACATGAGCAATTTTGACCCATATATTTGACCTTGAAGGATGACCTTGACCTTTCACCACTCAAAATGTGCAGCTCCATGAGATACACATGCATGCCAAATATCAAGTTGCTATCTTCAATATTGCAAAAGTATTCATAAAATAAGCGATTTGGGCCACATATATTTGACCTCTGACCTTGAAGAATGACCTTCACCTTTCACCACTCAAAATGTGCAGCTCCATGAGATACACATGCATGCCAAATATCAAGTTGCTATCTTCAATATTGCAAAAGTACTCATAAAATGAGCAATTTTGGCCACATATATTTGACCTCTGACCTTGAAGGATGACCTTGACCTTGACCTTTCACCACTCAAAATGTGCAGCTCCATGAGATACACATGCATGCCAAATATCAAGTTGCTATCTTGAACATTGAAATACTGCAAAAGTGTACATTAAATTAGCGATTTTGACCCATATATTTGACCTTTGACCTTGAAGGATGACCTTAACCTTGAGCTTTCACCACTCAAAATGTGCAGCTCCATGAGATACATATGCATGCCAAATATCAAGTTGCTATCTTCAATATTGCAAAAGTTATTGCAAATGTTAAAGTTGGCGCAAACAGACAGACAGACAGACCAACCAACCAACAGACAGGGCAAAAACAATATGTCCCCCACTACTATAGTGGGAGACATAAAAAGAGTTTTTTTTTAATTATTGACATGTGCTTTTTTGACATAGGATCATTTATAAATCTCTTATTACCTTGTTAAATCAAACAAGTGTGCATATGGAAAGGCCTTGTCAATAAACACATGCATACCAAACATGAAGGTTACATCTGAAGCGAGATAGAAGTTATGAGCATTTTTTGAAACCTTAAGCGCAGATTTCGAAACCTAAACGCAGACCCTTACTTCAAGGTCAAGGTCAAAGGGGTCAACTTTGTGTGCATATGGAAAGGCCTTGTCCATATACACATGCATACCAAATATGAAGGTTGCATCTGAAGCGACATAAAAGTTATGAGCATTTATTGGAAACCTTAACGCAGATTTTGAAACCTAAACACGACCCTAACTTCAAAGTCAAGGTCAAAGAGGTAAAAACTTGTGTGCCTATGGAAAGGCCTTGTCCATATACACATGAATACCAAATATGAATGTTACATGTGAAGCAACATAGAAGTTATGAGCATTTTTTGAAACCTAAACGCAAAGTGTGACTGAAAGACAGACAGACAGACGGACGGTCTGATCACTATATGCCCTCGTTTGGGGGCATAAAAATTAATATGCAACAAGGAGCATTCCAGATAAGCCCGCATGCTCGAAAGACTGCCCTTTTGACAAAATACTGCGCATCAAAAGTGCCCTTTTGACAAAATAGACCCCCTGCCCTTTCAATTCCAAGCTTGAGCACTGCTTAATAATGCACTATTTAAGTGAACAAGGTATCATATATCATATGGTTTATATGTGTCATTCACAACCCAGTCATGATATATTAGTTTATTTTGTACTTGCAAACAGAATGCTTATAGAAAGAGACTCAAATAAGTTTGGATTTCATTGGCATTTTGTCTCTCTTCATTGTGAACATTAATGGTACTTTTTATTTAAAGGTGAATGTTTTTTTTTTACATCAACAGCAATAAGAAACTTCTGACCATTTCTGCTGCGAATATTCTTTAGATTTACATTGGTTCAAATATACCTGCATTAGTTTTGGCATGTTATCAATAGTCTATTTTGGAACATTAGAATATGGAAAAAAAACGCAATCATTACATAATGCTGTTATTTTTTATCATAGGCCAGAGACAAGGAACACATTTTTATCGACCCCCTCTCCCCCTCCTGTGTGCTCTCTGATCCTAGTAAAGGAGCTGTTCGGAATATCAATTACAATATTATCATTATGAAAAATACATGAAGGTAACAGAGAAAGTATTAAATTGATATTCAGACATATACACAGTATAGAGAAACCTGATCTTAACAGAAGCATGGTGGTTGGCAGCAAAGTAGAGCACACATTATGATGTGTGGCAAGAGAAAAACACCAACTAACATGCATAAATTCTTATATTTAACAGGAAATAAAGAAGGGTTAATATAAGATAACCGGATATATGTTTCACCACAAAAATTGTTAAAACACTTAAAATCAAACAGAAAGCTTAACACTGACAGTGTACCCGTGATGCTAATTGGGTGCATAATGTTGTCAAAAGGGTAGTCAGAATTTGCACTTTATTTTTTTCCAAAAAAAAGAAAAAATGCAATGCACAAGGCTTTTGCATTGTATAATTTTTAACAAAGCACAAAAACTCATGATAAATAATTCAAGAGTGACAAAGTTGACAATATGCGCAGCAGGATTTTTAGGAGATTTAATCTGTAACTTCAAGTTTGATGACGATGGCATGAACAATATTGGGTTTGCACACTTTCATAAGCTTTTATATGTAGTTTGAAACATACTGCAATCACTCATTAAAAATTATCTCAAAACCTTGACAATAAGCATTTTAGCACTTGCACATAATTAATTGGTATAAGTCTGGCAAAAAATGCATGCTTAGTGTAGGAGAAGATGCTGACAGAAACTTTCATATGTCCAAAACAAAGGGCAATAATTCCTAAAAAATAACGCATTATTGTGAAATATTGACAATAATTATGCGCTGCAGCACTTTTTTTTAATAGATAATTATTCTGTAAAAGTTTGATGACAATTACAAGCAAAATTTAGGAAAAGTTGCAAATTGAAGCACTTATGAACACATGACACCTACAATTTCTTTCTCTCTGCTCCTTTCAATGATTGATACAAGCAAGCTGACAAAGCACAGCACTGTCAATGTCAGAGGCCATTTTTTGGAGGCTGGTCAATCAATAAATTTAAAGCCCCAAAGTCCACCAAAATAATTCCATACATTTTAAATGGTGTTCATTAAAAAATAAAAATTAATCGTTATTCCACTGAAGTTTTTTATTTGTAAAAACGCATACTATAATTAGATTTGAAAACACTTGGTAAAAACAATTGGTGTGAACGAAATTTGCACTACAAGTGCTTAAGTACAAACAAAATTAATAGAAAAACACTTGATGTACAATGTTGATATACTCCTCAGGATCAGCAGCTATCACATGAAACTGTATATGATAATCATAATTATTTTACGAATTAAAATGTGTGTGACTTTTTTATGCTGGTAAGATATTCATAACAAGCCATTTACATGTATGCGTTTTAAAAAATATTTGTGGACTTCGGTTTTACAGCCACGCAGCTCACTTCAAATCACAGGTATACAATTTTTGTACTTCGTTTTTTCCAGACAGGTGATATAAGCAACAGTAAAGTATAAATCGAAAATTGCATGTTTATTTTCTTTCGTAATCTTAAACATGGTCAAATACCACTTTTTAAAAGACATACTTTTTAAAAGACATATCAGTAGATCTACATTAAAGAAAAAGAGACATTATTTTCTGTCCCAATTGCTACAATAGATCTTCAACTATATCCTAATAATATCATCTTTTATCAACAGCTAAAATAATGTATATTTCTATGATTTTGTGTAAATAATAACGAACACAGTAAGGGATAAAACACTAATCTATAAGTACCCAATAATTAGTAAACTCACATCCTTGCATTTCATTTTTGAAAAGCAACCTACACCATATATGAATTTTATTCTGAAATCAAAGATAACGTTATAGGATTTGTGTAGCTATTGGGTCTGTTTAATTTAGATGCAGAATTTTTATTCACACCGCATAAATGTTTGATCTACGTAGAAAATCTCATCCATACTGCATAAATGATTGATCTACATAGAAACTCTTATTCATACTGCTTAAATGTTTGATCTACATAGAAACTCTCATTCATCCTGCATACACGTTTGATCTACACAGAGCTAGACTCCAAAAAGAGAGTTGTTCTAACATGCAGTGGGTTACCTAGAGTTCGTACATCACCAACACTCGTGTCCTGCCTTAAATGCACATTGTACTTATTTATATATAATTAGTTTCATATAAATGCTATTTTATTGAATTTAAACAAAATTTATATCTTAAGGCAAAATGTTCAACCATGATGGTGGGATATGTTATATCTCTAAATCACTAGGAATAATGCCTGAGATATACGGAGTAAAAGAACTAGTTTAGAGTATACAGTTTAATAAAGACTTTGAAAGAATAAGCAAACCAAATTGGGTGTACACAAACAATTATGAAGAAAGTGTTATAGAAATATCAAACACATAATAAATAGCATTCACATTCATAAGTATCATGGCGCAACAAAACCTAGAAAAAGCACAGTTTTACACTTTATATAGACTCTTGTTATCCTAAGATAGAAATAATTATACTAAAAAAGTATTTTGAAGCTGCTTCAGAGACTCAATATAAATTTTCATGCGTTCATATTTATGTTCAGCAATTAATTTGTAATACAAACGCCTCAACATTTATGATGAGCCTCACTCATGGAAAATGGGGTAAAATGTATGTGTGCTAAGTGTCATCCCAGATTAGCCTGTGCAGTGACAGCACTTTCAGCCTTGACTGGAATTTAACTGAAAAGAGACTTCATTTAAACAAAACATTTCCATTAAAGTAGAAAGTGTTATCCCCAATTAGCCTGTGTGGACTGCACACGCTAATCTGGGCCCACACTTTAAGCACATGTATTAAGCCCTGTTTTTCCAGAGCAGGGCTAATATTTATTGCTACCAAGCTAACATTACCTTCTCCATTGGCCTCCACAGACTTGGTACCGCTGCTCTGTTGTGGCTGGAAGAATTTCAGGTTCTCTCGGTTGAGTTCTTTCTCTGTAGTCATCAGATCTTCAGTCTTCTTAGCTAACTCCTCACTGATTCCTTTGAGCTCCTCTTCCACATGTGCAAACTGTCTACCCTTCTCCTCACTCTCCCTCATTCGTTCATTAAGATCTTTCTTTAATTCTGAAATCTCATTTTGCAGTCTCAAAACTTCCTCCTTTCGTCGTTTCTCGTCTGTTTTTAGCACATCTTGTTCATGCTCTAAATCTGTCGAACATTTGTTCACTTTGATCTGAAACTGTTTAAGATCGTTCTCACATTTCTGAAGACGATCCCGTAGTCCACTTATTTCATTTTTTATTTCTTTCTCTTTCACCTTCTCTTCTTCCATATCATCAATGAGTTTACCATTGTCTAGAGCCTGAATCTCTTGTTGTTTGGCCTCACTTAGGGCATTCAGTTTCGAAATTTCTTCTGTCACCTGACCAATGTGCAGTTTTAAGTCTTCAAGCTTCTGCTCTCTCGAACTTATTTCTGAAATACAGACAGAACCATTATTGTATGCTTGGATTTCAAACAATGGGTCATGTTTTCTCCATCACTAGGCAATATTTCAATGTAAATGACCAGAGCTCTTGAAAAGCGAGCTAAATGCATAAACGGTCATCCAAGATAAGCCTATGTATATATATATGGTTTTGAATTCCTAACACAAATACATTTTGTAAAAAACACTTTTTGAGGTTATAATATGAACATTCCAAGAAATAACACAATTATAAAATCATGGTTAACGAAAGCCATTCACATCTAACTGATTTTCTTTATACACAGTTGTGTTAAAAACAGATTATTATTAATAGAGGTCAAAATTAACACAACCATTAAAACCATGCACAAGTAAATTTTGTACTGGTATTGAACTGATTCGGGGCACTCGTTATAGTTTTCATTAATAAACGCCAAATCTTTGAAATTTGCACAATTTGCTTTTAAATTCAACTTGAAGCTTACAAAAATCAAAATGTTTACCTACAGAATCTATGAAGACTTGAAATTTTAAAGGAACATTTTTTAGGCTGAATACAGTAAATATATATCAAGAACCTTTAGTTGCCTTTACACTGTAAGCATATCCAACATGCATGATTTAATATCAAATAATTTCAGTTGCAAATTGCAACCATACCTGTGTTAATAATATCCAGTTGGGAATCCTGCATTTTAATGCGCTCGTTCTGCATAGTAACAAGGCGGAGTAGTTTTACCCTTTCCTCTTCCTCCCAAATAGCTCTGTTCCTATGGTTACTGCCACCCTGACCTTGGTTTCCTGGGACATGATATTCCTCAATTAGGAACTCACGCCCCGTTTCCTTGACAACATCGGGGAAGTTGTTGTCGAGGTCATACATTTCTGCGCTGTTGTGCTTGTGACTAGTCTGTCGAACATCAGTGTACACAGGAATGTCAGGTTTTTGCTGATAGTGGTTTTGTTTTTGCCTCACGTCTTTTCTTGAGACTGGCTGAAAAGCTGACGAAAATTTTGGAGCAGTGTCCGAGTGGTTTGATATTTGCCCCACAGAATAGGACGAGTTGCTTGATACATTTGCCATAGGAACATTATTGGGTTTAACACCAGTATTTGACGCTGATGGTATTTGCGGTTTGTGGTTTGGAATCGGCTGTGTAATTGCTGGAGTTACATGGGCAACTTGTTTTGAATCTACGAGTCTTTGATTTGCTGGATGTGGTAATGTACTGAAATGATTATCTAGTGGTTGTGGCAAGGAATGCATCAGGGTTGAAGGCTGAGGATGTTCATATGAAATATTTGGTGGTCTTTCATGCGATGATGACCGCTGATGTGTTTGCATTAACATTGAATTCTGTGATGCATAAGAGGAATTACTTGACATTGAATTACTGTCACTTGTCAACTTTTCTGGCTGTCCTAAAAACAAATTTTTTACAGGTGGTGCAATTATAGCAGGATTTCCATTGTGCCGCTGTGAATCGTTAAACAATTCCTGCCTTGGACCACCATTTGACTTCCTTCCACCGCTGAATGTTAGCGACCGCCTTATTACTACTGCCTCGCTCGTCTTAATGGGTGGCGTAAAACTGTGTGCAAACCTGTCTGGAGGATTTACACCCGTATTCTCCTTTTCACCACCACTTTTATGCTTCTTTCGTGTCCCAGATTCATACAAAATTAATTTCACCTCCATCGCAAACTCGCCCCATTTCTGTAACACGATTAAAGGGCACTCCGTGGGGGCAAGGGGGCGCTCATTTTCCCTCCATTTCTCAATGAGCGTGAAGCGCCCAGTTCGCCCCATAGCTTGGGCGAGTGCAATAACAATATCCTGGCAGGTAGTATTATCAGTAACACCGCATACAACTCGTTTGATTCCATCCACCCATACCTTTAGCTCCATTTCGAGAATATTTCAGGTCATGTTTAGAACATAAAATCCATGTAAATTCAAGTTAACCATCATTTCACACTGAACAATTCCTCAAGTTGAAATTAAAACCTCCAAAAACACATAATTGCCACAAAACTGTCATTTTTATGTTTCATTGTTACAAATACATCATTCTTAAGTGTGATGTTAATTTGGTCTATATATACACCTTCTATGGAGAAACATCTGTTGTCTGCCCGATTAAAAGCTATGTTAAAATCAAGTGATGGTGGGCTAACATATGCTGGACCTCTGTATTATATCTTAATTACCAATTTTATCATCACTGTTCAAATGAACTATTTGTTTACACAATCACTTAAGACGATAAAGGAATTCTAATATAAACAACTGGTGTATTATAAAGACTTTATCGTCTACTAACTAACACTCTTTCTACCATCAAACATACAGCCTTTGCCTTGGGCAATGTTTATTGTCTATAAACTTATTAAGTCTTCTAATGTTCTTTTTTCTCAGTGCTGTCTTCGAAATTCCAAAATCTAGTCAATTAGGAAGTCTCGAAAATAAATCCTTCTGTATTCAAATTTCACAATGTTGTCAAATCCAGTTAATTATCCAGTTGATTAATTATGGAAGGACGTCTCATCTACTTCACTGCACCTGATCATGGCTAACACCTGAAAATAGAAGGTTTAAATTACAATATCATGCTCAAAGGTTTACAGGTAAATAAGGAATGATTTTCTCAATACTTTCATTTTTTAAGTTTCTGTACTTAAATTCCCTTTAACTTGATTTGTTACTTCCAAAATTGACACATCATGATCACAAACTTATTCTACAGATGCAACCATTGTGCATTAACCCTTTGCATGCTGGGAAATTTGTTGTCTGCTAAAATGTCGTCTGCTTAATTTCTAAAATTAGCATTTTCTTTGATTTTTTTTCAAAGAATATTATCAGAATAGCAAACAGTTTGGATCCTGATGAGACGCCACGTTCTGTGGCATCTCATCTGGATCCAAACTGTGTGCAAAGGCCTTCAAAATTCAGTTCTCGCACTGAAAGGGTTAATATAGCCCTCAGCTCTGGGAAAACAGGGTTTAATGCCAGTGAAGTCCACACAGGCTAGTCTGGAAAGACACTTTCTTCCTTAACTTGATATCCGCTAAGAAGAGACTTCCTTTAAAAAGAAAATACCATAAATGAGGGAAGTGTCGTCCCTGATTGGCCTGTGTGCACTGCACAGGCTAGTCTGGGAAGACATGAGAGGATGATGCATTAAAGCCAATGTTCCCAGATTGAGGCTCACATCATTAAAATTATGGAAGACTATCCTGATAATCTGTGAAGTAACAACTTTGAAGAAGATCATTATCATTGCCAAACTTTCCTTATACAGCAAAAAATATGTGTGAACCATTTTAGTCACCTGTGATATATTTAGACATTTTATTGTGCTTTGTTTTTACGGATAGTGCATTTAAGAAAATGATGTGACAAGCACATAGTAAGGTCTTTGTTTAAATTTCTGCTTATTCACAGCATTTCAGATTCAAGTTACGCATGACGCATTCAAACAGCCTTTAAAGGTCAAAATTTTGTTTTCTAGAAAAATGAATAATGGGAACGAAATATTGGTTTATAAAGAAATTACATTCAAATTTAAAACCTTAGATATTATACATTGATTTTGATTGAATAAAAATATAAGAATTAAACAAATTTTAATCACCTATCGTTTTAGTTGCATAGTAACATAATCAACATACTTTTAGAATGTTTAACCTTTCAAACAATTGTATTATTAATGTATGTATTGAGTGGTAAATACAATTGTCCCAAATTAAAAGAATAAGCTACATTATTGCTTAAGGGATAGCTGCAAATACACTTTATTTGATGATTAAATTGGTAAAAAATACGACCCAGTAAACTAAACTGAAAACTCTGCTTCACAAGTCATTTGCTTTAATTATACATTGTCTTTAATTATACATTGTACAGAAACAAAAGCCTTAACTATCAACAAGTTGTTAAAACTGTTTTTAAATAATCATTATTCAAATTATCTGACTGGATTCAAATTTTTCCTTTTGGTAACTTTTGATTCATGTCTTCCATACCTAATCCTGTTTGTTTTTAATGGCCAAGTTCAATGCCTTAAGATGAATTGTCATAAATAGTAAGATGTTTCCATGAACAATCATCGTAAAGATTCCTATGGCAATCACAAACAAGAGGGCCATGGGCCCTAAGGTGCTCGCCTGAGACCCGAAGGAACTAGCTAAAAATGTGACTTCTAGAGTATTTTTTTACTATATAAATACATGTATCAGGACTGGAAATAGACCCCCCCCCCTTGCGACCATGTTTTTTTACCAATCCAAACCATTTTCGAACTCAACCGTCATATCCATAAAACAAATGTTCTGACCAAATTTCATGAAGATTGGGCAAAAAATGTGTCTTCCAGACTGTTCTCATGTTTTCACAATATACATATAGAGACAACTGCCCCACCCTCTGGCGGCCATGTTTTTCAAATGATCACAACCATTTTCAAACTCGTATATTTAATTTATGACCTTTCTTACTAGATTCAAGTTTTTAATGCTTCATCTTCAAACCTTAGATACTGATGTGCAGCAAATAACATAGAACCTGAACAGACTGCGAGTTTACTAATTGTCTCAACATAAATAATTCCATGTAAAATTTTTGTATGAACAAATGTGAATTTTACAAGCATGCACAATTCCTTTCATAGTCCCACAAGTACATTCACTGAGAATTCTTATTGAATTTTATCCAATCCATAAAATATTAACAAAAACTGAAGAGCTATCATTCACTCTACATTAAGTACCTAACGAGATAAACTTCAAAACAACAGGGAACAACCTTGCCAATTTTCTGACATTTAATGGCATTTTATAGTGGCGGCTTACAAACCACTTGCTGCCCTTGCCCTATCAATTATGATATATGAGGGGTACAATTCAAATGACAGTCTGTAAACATTAGCTAGCACAACCAAATACGGGCAAAACAAGATGCTGCATTTAATGCCCAGAGTGAAAGTATTTTTCCATTTTGTTTCAAACATGTAGGCCCATTTGTATAAGTCTCAGACCAAATGTAGGACGCTTAAAAGTTCCACAATTAGGTCAGGTGATTAGGGTGTATTGAAAGTATTCAAAGACATTAAGAAATAAAAATACAAAATGTTTGCAGGAATCATTCTTGATGTTAAAAAACACATTAATTTGGGTTAACCAAGAATTTAGATCTCCTGGATTAGACTAAGTCCTAGCATAGATCAATGTGAAGGTTAAAATGAAGTCTCTGGTGATGTGGATGTGTTCATTGTTCAAAGATTTAAACATCCGTATTTTTTTAAGTATCAAAGCTTTGTAGCATGCTGTGTGAAATTAACCAATAATTTCGAACTTCTGAATTCGTCTGAATGAAAAAAAAGGTCAATGTCAAGGTCAAAATGAGGTCAGGTGATTGAGTGTTCACAGATCATTCATGTGTATTTTAAAACATAATTTGGCTACTGTTATATTTTGTCATAATGATTTCAGAAATATTATAGCATTGTTACTACATGTAGATGAACGTTCTTTTTTAAAGAGGGTCTATGCATAATGTTTTATACAACGTGAAAATCCAAGTATGTAACAAGTGACACTACTTAAGCCATCAGTAAAGTAACGATTTGACTTTAAGTCACACAAAATATTATGATAAACATGATGGCAAATGAATTTTTAACAATATTATTACTGATATCATTATTATAGCTGTAATTTTATACATTCAATTAGTGTCATATGTATAGCAAACATACATGCATACAGTTTGAGAAAAAATAATTTGAATACAGCTTTGGTAAGACGTGACTATGAATAGTTATTTATAAGGGCATAAGCCCACACAATTTTTATTGCATTTTTGCCCTCAGTTACACCTGTCTCCTGATTTCATTGCAAGTTTAATATCCTCTCACTGGATGCAAAGCCTGAGCAGCTCTCACCCATGGTCGGTGACCAGTATGAACGGTGACCGGTATGAACGTAGGAACGGTCTGTTTCATAAATATATGAGCCACGCTCTGTCAAAAGGGGATTTAATGCAGATGCGTAGTGTCGTCCCAGATTGGCCTGTGCAGTTCTCAAAGGTTTATCAGGGACGACACTTTACACCTTAACAAGATTTTAACCAAGCAAATTCTTTGAATTGATATCCCCCGCCAATATACTTATGGACACAAAAAGTTGTCTAGACAGATGGAAAATGCCACGGCGCATCATCCTCTTATCCATATATATATACTCCTACCAAGTTTCATTGAAATCCGTCAAAGCACTTCCAAGATATGGCTCCGGACACACACAAATGCATTTTTTCAAGATACAAAGGGCCATAACTCTGTTATTATCTGATAACGTACAATGCCATTTGTCGTGCATCATTCTATTATGCATATATATACTCATACCAAGTTTCAATAAAATCCGCCAAAGCACTTCCAAGATATGGCTCCGGACACAAAAAAGCATTTTTTCAAGATACAAAGGGCCATAACTCCGTTATTAACAGATGGTGTACAATGCCATTATGCATTCTTCATCCTCTTATCCATATAATTATATACTCATACAAAGTTTCAATGAAATCCGCCAAAGCACTTCCAAGATATGGCTCCGGACACAAAAGTGCCGGACGGACGGAAAGACAGATGGATGGACAACGCCAAAACAATATCCCTATGCCTATGGCGGGGGATAATAAAATGCGACTTTCTTTATAAGAAAAAAATCATAAAAGTGCATTAAACTCTCTTTCCACAGAGCAAAGTCCTAGTTGCAATAATCCAACTCCCAGCTATTGACCCTCCGGGTATGAGCTGTACGTATGTACTCATAAAAGCTCAGAGCATTCAAGAAGAACTAAGCAAAGTCCATATTTATAAATAATTTCAGCTTCATTCCCAAATTTATGAAATACAGAGACTTAAAACCTTGCTCACTCAAATAAAAATATTATCACAAAATAGTTTTTGGCATTTCAAATTCTTAATGCAAAACCAAATACATAAATGTTGAATATGCTTTGCCCCATCAAAATCCGTTTCAGCAATAGCGAAATTAATTCAATGACTTGTCCAGAATCTTTGTAAATGATGTAATTTATCTAAATAAACATACCTCAAATAGTAATAATAATCCTTTCACATATCCATATACAAAAATATCACACAAACAAAACAGATCCTTAACACTAATTGATGATTTGCTGGCTCCTGGAAAATATATTATCCGCTACAAATATCTCAATACGCTTTAGTCAATTTTGTAACTGATGTTACAAATACAAAATATCACTACGACAATAATGGGTAGCACTGACTATATCCATTACATGCAAATAATACCGTATTGACCAACTCTAATTGTCCATGTATGCTTGGTTTTGTTGTAGTGTACACTGAACATAAATACCTTTATACCACCAGATAGATAAAATACATATTGAGAACAAATATTTCAGTTATTCCTTTGTTTAAAACTATTCATTCCTTTTTAAATGTCTGTCAAATATTTCAATACCATTGTTAAATACCTCAGTATAGTAGTCTTACTCAGTTAGTATTAATGTTCTATACACGATTACGACTTACAAATGGCAAATATTATTAAGAGCAGTAACATAACATATGTAATAGTCTTTTGCCAATAAAGTTTCACTATTTTGATATAATAACCTTGACTGAGTTTCACATTTGAAATCATTTGTGTTCATACATCGTGCATTGAAACCTTGATCAATAAATAATCATTTTTGTTACATCGGGCATTGAAACCTTGATCAATAAAATATTTCAAATTTAGGCAATTATTGAACCATAAACTATCAAACATGTCATGCAAGTATAGTTACATATACACAAAACAAACAAATGAGCCTTGCGCTAGGAAAAATGGGTTTAAAAATTAAATGCATAAGCGTCAAGTTTTGTCCCTGATTAGCCTGTTTATACTGCACATGCTAATTTGGGACGACACTTTCCGGTTTTATTTATTTTTTATTTAAAGGAAGTCTCATTTTAGCGTTCATCCAGTTAAGGCTGAAAGTCTTGTCCCTGATAAGCCTGTACTGTATCTTTGACGACACTTTACGCACATGCATGAAACTCTGTTCGAATATACAAATACGGAAAAATAATAAATACAATTTGTGCAGTTGCTCAATAAAATATTTCTGATTTCAAATATGTAATAATTACTTATCATGAAATGAGTATTTGCTTATTTCAATGACAGTCAATACTGTACATACAATTCAGTGTTTGCTACACAATAATGCCACAGAACCAACAATGAACACCCTATTGTTTCTGCATGGTGCGTTAGAGATTCTATATTGTATTAGAAGTATCACAACCACAAAGAGCCTTAATGAAGTAATGCATAGTTTTGAGCATGTATGGTTTAAAGCACTGTTATTGTATGTAAATTATGGTAATTCACTTATCTAAAAGCCAAACATGATACATTATAATGCAGCTACTTACTTCATTTTACTCACTACCTGTACATTAGTATGCACGAGTCTAGCCTGATACACATAATAGTATTGTACTAAACATGGGTACTGTACCATCTCTTACTACATGTATCAAAATCCAATTAAAATAACATCATGAGCCTAATGAATATCAAAATTTCAGAGTTCATAGACTTTCCTGCACCCAAAATTCCACTGAAACCATGTCAAGGAAAGCACTAAAGGTGTGTTGTGGAATTCACTGATTATGCAATTTTTAAATGCCATAACACTATTTAAAGTATTAGCCTTATATTATTATAGAGGCCAAATTAATAATCCTTGTGTTTCTGTTTGCTTGCCCCTAAAAATATACGGTGACAGAAGGTCAAAGGTATTTTAATTGTTTTTTAATGATACAGACTTTTGATTGTATTAAAGGTTTTTAATAGAAATGCTGCAAGGTAGGGAGATTAATGAAAGAAATCAAATGAAGGCAAATAAGAACAAAGAATATCGTACAGAAAAAAACACATTTGAATAAAGCTAAATGTCTGTGAAATACCATTTTACATACACAAAATATTTAAGCTACGTTATGGTATTCCCTCTATTTTATAATACATAGGCAGAGAGACACTGGTATGAACACTTCTACAATTTTAAACCTGCAATATGAATACGCATTGCCATAAACCATTCGCCTATTACTAAGAGCATTTTTAGTAAGACTGAACAATTGTTACATGTATATACATTTGAGGCTTTAAAAATGCCTGCAAAGAAAACAGTTTGTCACAAAAATCAATCTCTCAAAATTGCCCAATGATTTTTATGTCCACATACTGCATTTAACCCATTTCCCCATTATGTGGGTCATAAATTGTTCTCTCTGAACAAGAAATACTGAAATGACAATGAAGAAAGTTTCTATCCCCCACTAATTGTCCTCTCTGAACAAGAAATACTGAAATGACAATGAAGTAGGATTCTATTGCCCACTAAAAATATAATTGGCTTCAGCAAACAGTCTTGAAGGTAGGTTTGGTCCGGACATCACAAACTTAACATTTTCAGGCCTTAAGATATGTCACTTTTGAGTAAATAGAAAGTAATACACTTGTAATTTATAAGGGGGATTGGGAAAAGATTGGCGAAGGCTTGAAAACAAATGATTAACATTTTGATCTCAAATGAAAACATATTGACCGGCTTTCCTGTTTGCACAGGCGAAAATAAAATATAGTCAATGAGGCAACTTGAACAAATAGATTGATAGTCATATAATTTGTCCAATACCATGTATGTTGAGGAACCATGTCAAAGATATTAGTATTTAACAGAAAACACACAACATTCTAATAACTCAGAAAACAACTTTCATTTGTATTTCTTTAGTATATACATTTTTTAAAGATTAATTTTAATAATATATATTTATACATATGACCATGGGCATCCGCAGGATTAATCCTAGAGGGGGTCAAGGGGGTTATTTCCCCCTTTGCCGCCGGAGGCGTAGACAATTTTGAAAATAAGGCCATATAATGATGCATCATGAATATCTGGTGGATTACTTGTCAGGATTTGCAATTGACTGTATTGGATTCGATTATACATATTTTCTATCGATCACAGTGACTTTCCTCATATAGCATTCTCATCAGTCATCACTCAAAAAGATATCTCAGGACCGGAGCAACTGTCTATCGGAGATTTTTCGGTGAAGAGAAACTTGTCATAAGAGAAGAGTTCCTTGGATTTACAGACTTGATTAAATGGACGCAAAAACTATTGCAGGGACAATCGTAACACAGTGCAAAAAGTACAGTGCTGTCTGAACTTGAACAAGCTACGTAGGCCAGCGACCGCATTATCTGAGGCATTAGAGAAGACAGCTAGTTCCGAAAACACACAACTGTTAAGCGAAATATAGTTCACTGCAAAGTATAACAGCATACCAATCATCGCTAACCATTTCATCAAAATACATCGTCAGTAGGAATATTTAGCGCAAAATGAACAGAATACTAAAGGACGAGAGACTGCACATCAGGAATGGATGGCAACTGAAACGAAAACATTTGAGAAAGCGCGCCACATACTAGTAATAGCCAAATATTTGTCCATTGTAGAGCCCATCACGCAAGCATTTCAATTAGACATGATCGGTGTAAAAACACATCGATAATCTGCAATCGATGTTCACCTATCATCGGAGAAAATGCAGTGCTCACACTGGAATTCAGAAAATAATAGCCATCATTTTTTCCTTAAAAAAAATAAATAGCCAAAACATACGCGAACTTTTCCGCAAAATGGTACTGAAGGCAAAAAGAAAAAAAACACAATGAATCACATCTTATCTATGTTTTATCAAATGTACATATATTGGATTGAAGTTATAATATATACTTAAAAACAAGCATACTGTAATATCAGTGTCATTTTCTTATAAAATATTATCATGGCTTTACAATAAAGAATACAATAAAGGTTGTGGGTGTGACTAAACAAACCAGACATCAGCTACAGTTAAATACAAATATTTATACTTTAAAACAAAAAGATAAATTCTTTTATTAAAGTACTATTAATAAAATAAGAAAACTGCCCTTTCAAATTGTTCAATTTTTTAAGTCTGTCTTGGTGCAAGTTCTGGTAAGTACAATAAGAAATATTGTCAACCAGAACATCCGTAACACCGCATGTATTCGTCATTCTATGAAAATGTTATAAAGAACGCCGAAAGTAAATTAAAATCGACGAAACGTACCGTATCCGAAAATGACTGTCCGAAAATATGTTGAGATACCTCTTTTGCACATGAAATAGAATATGCGTATTGTTTGACTGCAGAAAATAAAAACCCGTAACCTTGCAAATATGTAATCAATATAGGTTGAAATATTGTTTTAAAATGTGATATTGCAGTGCTTTTCTTTACTCATAGATACATAATTTAAAATTGCGAGATGGCGGACATTTGCAACATGCGTAGAATGGTTCAGTTTTCAGAAAGTAGCAAAAACGTGAATAATTGCAACATTGCAAAACTCAAGTTTTTATACTACTATACCTGTGAGAAGTGTCGAATGTTTCTTACGTGAATAAGTATTTTGAGAAACAAAAACACATTAATTAAAGAAAAATAACAAAATCGGCTTCTTTTATATAAAGAATCATTAAAGCAGATGACAATAAGCGCCCACTGACTTAAAAGCAATTACGGTATCATTTGAGCAATGTTAACAAAATAATTACAAATAAAAAATTATCCATCAAAATACACATCAAGAAATGTTGAAGCACACGAAAAATAGCGGTAATTACGGGGATAATTAGTTGATTGCGATTAAATAATTATTTCATCAAGCAATGTTCAACGTAATCTAATTGCAGAAAAATAGGGCGTGAAAAACTAAACCAGCCGACATTATTCGCAGCGATTTTCAATAGTAACGCTTAAATAATAATTGGCGCAAAAATAACGAAAATCTAACAGTTAAAGCACTGGAAGATTAAAGACGTTTTTTTCCAAAATATATCACTTTTGTCGGACACTGATTGAGAAAAGGCTCTAGGCCATGATGTTGCAGAAGTTATTGACGCGTGTATGACAATACACAGGGTCGAGTGTGTTGACACAGGTAATCTCGTTATCCTTCTTCCTGCTTGATTGCCCGATTTACAGGCGTTTCGCATTCGCCGCAAAACTTGTAGAGGCGAATTTATTTTTGATGGAGGCGGATAAAATAATCGCCATTTTTTCTAGACAATTTTAAGAAATAATAGCCAGATGGATTAAATAATCGCCATTGGCCATAATGTCTGAGAGCAGCGTGAGCACTGAAATGCGAACACAATTTATATTGCGTGGACTAACTGATCCAGTCTCTAGGAAGCCCATTTTCAGAATCTAATAAGCCTGCATTCATGTTATATCAACGCCGTCCAAACCACATACACATTGCGATCGAGCTATAAAGATAGTCCGAACCATCAACAAATTGTATCGAATCAATAATTTTGAACAATACACAATGTCATGGTACGACATAGCAAGAAGGAATCCATCAAACAGAATGAGTCAGATTTTGTTGACTTGGTAAAAAACGGATTTGTTTCCAGCAATGCATTAGGCGATGATCATATTTGATACTTACCCTGCCCGCAACCACTTGTATGGTGTAACGTATGGTGCACCAAAGTCAAGACATGGCTAAGATCCACCATGTCTGAAGACAGGCTCTCAGGATTATGCATGATGAGCGTTCACTGGGACCGGATTAAAACTGGCAAGAATAGTTCTATACCATAAACCATGGAGAAATTTGGCAGAGACCCATGTTCTCTTCAATTCCTATTCAGGGACTGAATAAATGTTAATTGATTTTATTCTGCCCTCGATTTTTCACGAATGAATCATGTTTAAAACAATGTTTTTATAGTAAATTAATTGTGCAATAAAATTACCATATCCATGATTTGTTTACATGAAACCGAGAGTTGATGCTTGTGTAAAACTAATTATTCAATTCAGGAATAACAAGGGCTGTTTGTAAAACATGCATGCCCCCCATATGGGCTCTCCGTTGTAGTGACAGCCATTGTGTGAATATGTTTTTTGTCACTGTGACCTTGACCTTTGACCTAGTGACCTGAAAATCAATAGAGGTCATCTGCCAGTCATGATCAATGAACCTATGAAGTTTCATGATCCTAGCCATAAGCGTTCTTGAGTTATCATCCGGAAACCATTTTACTATTTCGGGTCACCTTGACCTTGACCTTTGACCTAGTAACCTGAAAATCAATAGGGGTCATCTGGGAGTCATGATCAATCTACCTATCAAGTGTCATGATCCTAGGAATAAGCCTTCTTCAGTTATCATCCGGAAACCATTTTACTATTTCGGGTCACCGTGACCTTGACCTTTGACCTAGTGACCTCAAAATCGATAGGGGTCATCTGCGAGTCATGATCAATGTACCTATGAAGTTTCATGATCCTAGGCATAAGCGTTCTTTAGTTATCATCCGGAAACCATTTTACTATTTCAGGTCACCATGACCTTGACCTTTGACCTAGTGACCTCAAAATCAATATGGGTCATCTGCGAGTCATGATCAATGTACCTATGAAATTTCATGATCGTAGCCATTAGCGATCTTGAGTTATCATCCGGAAACCATTTTACTATTTCAGGTCACCATGACCTTGACCTTTGATATAGTGACCTAAAAATCAATAGGGGTAAACTGCGAGTCATGATCAATCTACCTATCAAGTTTCATGATCCTAGGCATAAGCGTTCTTGAGTTATCATCCAGAAACCATTTTACTATTTCGGGTCACCGTGACCTTGACCTTTGACCTGAAAATCAATAGGGGTTATCTGCAAGTCATGATTAATGTACCTATGAAGTTTCATGATCCTAGGCATAAGCGTGCTTGAGTTATCATCCGGAAACCATTTTACTATTTTGGGTCACCGTGACCTTGACCTAGTGACCTGAAAATCAATAGGGGTCATCTGCCAGCCATTATCAATCTACCTACAAAGTTTCATGATCCTAGGCATAAGCGTTCTTGAGTTATCATCCGGAAACCATTTTACTATTTCTGGTCACTGTGACCTTGACCTTTGACCTAGTGACCTGAAAATCAATAGAGGTCATCTGCAAGTCATGATCAATCTACCTATCAAGTTTCATGATCCTAGGCCTAAGCGTTCTTGAGTTATCATCCGGAAACCATTTTACTATTTCGGGTCACTGTGAACTTGACCTTTGACCTAGTGACCTGAAAATCCTAGGCCTAAGCGTTCTTGAGTTATCATCCGGAAACCATTTTACTATTTCGGGTCACCGTGCTCTGACCTTTGACCTAGTGACCTCACAATCAATAGGTGTCATCCGCGAATCATGATCAATGTTCCTATTAAGTTTCATGATCCTAGGCCCAAGCGTTCTTGAGTTATCATCCGGAAACCACCTGGTGGACGGACCGACAGACCGACCGACCGTCATGTGCAAAGCAATATACCCCCTCTTCTTGGAAGGGGGGCATAATAATTGTACACGTTTAGATTTTTTCTAGGGGGGGGGGGGTCAGCTGACCCCACTTGCCCCCATGCATGCTTTAGATTATAATATTTATCGCAGTCTGTACCTTTTCTTGCTTTTTATTCATAAATGAACAAGATAATAATTTTTGTAAATATCAATTGCACAACAGGGAAGGTCAAATCTTCAAACTCCCAAACTTGAAGAATCCTAATGATCCAGATATTATAACTGAACCTTGTTCTGGGAAAACAGGGCTTAAATTCATGTGCGTAAAGTGTTTTCCCAGAGTAGCCTGTTCAGTAAGTACAGGCTAATCAGGGACAACAATTTTCAGCTTGACATTCCTTTAGAAGAAACTTCCTTTAAAGAAAGCAAAAAATTATGTAAAAGCAGAAAGTGTTGTCCCTCATAAGCCTGTGCAGACTGCACATGCTAATTTGGGATAATATTTAACGCAAATTAAGCCAAGAGCATGCCTCAATTATTAGACTTTAAACAATTGAGAAAATGCTTAAAATCACCATATAAATATCATGACATTATTTCTCATAAGCATTCCTAATTGGATTAAACATTAAATGAAATAAAGTTGGCACATTTCCTTGAAGCTTTAAATAGATTAATGACAATTATCAATGAGTTGTAAATGCAGTCAGTATTTACCTCTCACTTATTTGTGATAACAGGTACCTTACTATTTGATATTACAAATTAAAGATATATGAAATATTTAATTTAACATTTCTAGTCACTGCAATATCTGCAAACCTGAAATTGAATAATCTGTGTAAATAAGCAAAGTTATCTACAAAAAACCTTGAAGATGTTTAACTTTATGAAAATGTTTGTTCTCTACAATATTATTTATAAAACCACACATTAATAAACAGTTACAATAGGCCTGAATTGAAAGCTCACTTCAGTGTTTGATTTGAATGCATATTTGATACTTCTACACCATAGAGACATACAAAAGTTAAAAGTAATATTTTAAATGGCATTCAATTTGTACCATAAATGCTGTCAAATAATGCATAAAATATTCAGAATATAATAAACAATTTATTACCAGTACATAGAAGGTGTATATTGCTTCACTTTCCCTATAGCCCAAAGTCCAACTGCACTCATGATGCCAAAACTATAGCCATACCAATTAAAGTGAAATCCTCCAGACAGACTGGTCAATTTTATCAAGCCACATGCTCAAATGACCAATAAACCAATTAATAGCATGGTTCACTTAATTGCATTTTAATCTGAGTAATATGACACTGTGTGGGGCTCATTCAGGAACTTGCTTTACCATGCAGAAGAATTGAGACAACTACCTGCTCATGTCTTTCTTATTGAATACTTTGAGAACTTGTCATAGACAGCTCAAGCCTGGTGGATCATAGACAGCTCAAGCCTGGTGGATCATAGACAGCTCAAGCCTGGTGGATCATAGACAGCTCAAGCCTGGTGGATCATAGACAGCTCAAGCCTGGTGGATCATAGACAGCTCAAGCCTGGTGGATCATAGACAGCTCAAGCCTGGTGGATCATAGACAGCTCAAGCCTGGTGGATCATAAAATTAGCCACTCTCTGGTAAAACTGGACTTATTGTATGTGTGTACAGTTTTGTCTTAAATTAGCCTGTGCTGAGTGTTCACAGGCTAATAAGGGAAAACACTTTCCCCTTTCAAGGAATGTTTTTGTTTATAGATTTTTTTTAAATAATTATGAGATACTTTGTTTTGCACTGTGTTAAACATGTTTGATATTCAAACTTAAATACCCAGGTTTCATAACACTGCCGCCTGTTTCCAGACAGGTCCAAAGTTTCATCTAACACCTACCTTTGACTCTGACCCCAACAGTAGTATTTCATTTTCAGTAACTAATATTCCCTTTACCCATGAGAACTGTTGTTAATCCTTTGTAATATAAAATTCTTTAGACTTATCATGGTATTATTTGTTGTTGTTGATAGTCTGAGTTCATTATATCATCTCTGATTCCGTCACAAAATCACTAACATAACTTGAATTTTCTCCCGAAACTTCACAAATCCAATACAAGACCCCAAATCGATACAAATATTGCCATTTTATGATCTTCTGGAACGATTATCAAAGTTATGTATTTTAACAACGAACAATTACCAACAAATTCCAGTATGTGTAAACATACGTGGTTTTCATAATATTCTGCAACAGCAGGTGACTATTCAAAAAAGTAAACTTTGGTAAACTTATGGCCTTTTTCTTTTGAAAACTAAAACCAACTGAATGAGTAATAATATAAATTTAACAAGCACCAGTCCTTCATAAGAGTGGATCTCAATGTATTGAAAAAAATCAATGTAAAATATTTGCAATTGTAATCAACTGTCAAAGGAAATCTCTGTGTATAAAAGATTTAATGTCTGAAGTGAGATCAAACACCAATTTTAGCGCAGAAAAATTGCAAGCATTTAAGTTGAGTGCTTAGTGTCAAAAATTTAGTGCAATAAAATGTATGTCAATAAAGTTGACAGTGTTAAATAGGATCAGAGTAAAGCTTGATATTTGGACAAACTATGTATGTCTACCATGACATGGGAATTTAATATAAACCATGTGCCAAAGATCCCAGTGAGTTTAATTTGTATGTAGTAAAAAACACAATTTATGAATTGCAAACAAAAGTTAAGTGATTTTAAAAAACTTTTAAAATTTAAAACTTCTGACTCACCGAACATTAATTCTATCCGTGATATATATAACACCCTATTTAGTTGAGCTACAAAATGCAATAACCTATTATTAACAATGATGCAGTGAAGTGAAGCTGTGGGCACAAAGTACAAACTACCGATTTACAAACAGCAATTTTGTTCAAGAGTAATTTGACACCCTAGGTCAGGACAAACAAGTTAATTATAATTGTAAAATTATCCCTTGGGTCTCTTTGACAAGGACACTCACACACCTGACTAATTGGTCCCAAACACTTGTTGTAACCCAGTTTTTAAGCTTTATCATAACAATTAGTATTATCAAGTTTATTATTTTTAATTTCATTGAATATTTTTTAATAGTTAACTTATATTATAAAATAATTGGGTCTTGGGTGTTATTTTAAGGAAGGATATCGACCCAATTATATCTTTACACATGTATTTCTAAAGCCTGATAACAAAAGTTTGCATGACAGCCTAATATGTATATATATTATGTTGTTCACGAAGTATTTACCCTTTCCCACTCAGAATCAAAGTAAAAATGGCTATCACTTGCAAACAGCATAAAACCAGAACAGACTGCAAGTTACTCGCAGCCTGTTCTGGTTTTATGCTCATCAGTACCCAAGGTTTGGACATGAAGCCTTAAAAACTTTTTAAAATGTATCTCACTAAGCGACTACAAACATGTCAAAATACATATCTAAGTGGTAAAGGGTTAAGTCAGGTGGCCTGGATTAAATGACACGTGTTAAATTTAACAAAATTAAAATATCTTTTTCTTCTCTGTATTGCCACATTGGATTTTTAAATAAATCAATTTTTCACTTGACTTATTTAGAATTGTGCACACGCAAACATCATATTACCCACACCAAACAAAAGTTCAATCAGTCCTCAAGGGAACAATACATTTATAATTTGGCAAGTGAAATTATTTAGATCTGTGAAACTATTACATAAAGCACCTGGGCACACACTGTTGTTTGATATGGTTGTGAAACGCTAAAATTGTACATGAAATAAAGAAAGAAATTATAATTCCAATTCTTATACCTGCAGTTTCAAATTTGCTCAGTTTAACATTAATATTTTAAAAGGTACATACCATAATAGAAAAGCCCTAAAATTACATCCACATTAATAAATTAATAATAAATTAATATTTAAACTCATTTTATTAACGTAGCAATTTATTGTTTTTGTTTAAAAAAAAAAAGTTATTTTTGTACATAATTTGTTCAAAATTAACGAATTCCATGTATATACTCATATTCGTGCTAGTTTAACTGAATATATTTCAGCATTCCTCCCTCAACCTATACAATTGACATGATGACACTTTATTGGTCACTTTTATTTACTCAGTATGACATTTATAGAATTTCATTTGACGATCACATGCATTAAGTGACGGGTACGTTGTAACATCTATGGAGTTGTACAATTCAAATATGCATTAAGTGACGGGTACGTTGTAACATCTATGGAGTTGTACAATTCAAATATGCATTAAGTGACGGGTACGTTGTAACATATATGGAGTTGTACAATTCAAATATGCATTAAGTGACGGGTACGTTGTAACATCTATGGAGTTGTACAATTCAAATGACACTTGCTTCACTTGCTCACAGTATGGGATCACAACATAACATGCATTCCAACAATATAAGTGCAATTTGTATGACTAATATCCTTAGCTTCATCTATCAATCCTCTTCTTTTGGTTTAAAATAGATTATATAGGAATTAAAATATTCATAAATGATAAAAAATAATTACAGATCCTGCAAAACGAAAAACTGTGAAATTATGATCACCACTTGCCTTTCTACAGCACAGGGCAATTTGAACACCTTTTTGCAAATAGTTAAATTTATTGTTTAAATTGTTTGTGTCCTATATTTATTTCTTCAATACTTCTCAGAAAAACACATTGGCACCAGGCATTACGATTTGGAAATGCGTACAGAACAGTGAAAGTCCTGATTTTCACATTCTGAGGAACAGTGCATATTGGTCCCACACAGCCCTTTATGTATGTCCTGTGCATAATGAAAGACCTGTGCTAATGTCAACAAGAGGGCCTGAAAGGCCCAAAGTCGTTCACCTGAGATAACAAGATATTATTGGGACAAATCTTCTGACCAAGTTTCATGAAGATTGGAAAATAAATGTGGCCTCTAGAGTGTTAACAAGGTTTTACTATAGCCATATAAGGAAAAATGCCCCGCCCCCTAGCAGCCATGTTTTTCAACCAACCGGCATCATTTTTAAACTCTTCCAAGATATTATCGGGATGAATCTTCTGACCAAGTTTCATGAAGATCGGACAGTAAATGTGGCCCCTGGAGTGTTAACAAGATTTTACTATAGCCATATAAGGAAAAATGCCCCGCCCCTTGGAAGCCATTTTTTTCAAGCAAGCATAATTATTTTCGACTCATCCAAGATATCATTGAGACCAATCTTCTGACCAAATGTCATGAAGATTGAACAATAAATGTGGCCTCTAGAGTCTGTTAACAAGGCTTTACTATAGCCATATATTGCCATATAAAGAAAAATGCCTCGCCCCTGGCGGCCATGTTTTTAAAGCAACCAAAACCATTTTTTTCGAACTCATCCAAGATATCATTGGGACAAATCTTCTAACCAAGTTTCATGATGATCAGAAAATAAATGTGACCTCTAGAGTGTTAACAAGGTTTTACTATAGCCATATAAGGAAAAATGCCCAGCCCACTTGCGGCCATGTTTTTCAACCAACCTGAATCATTTTCGAACTCGTCCAAGATATTATTGGGATGAATCTTCTGACCAAGTTTCATGAAGATTGGACAATAAATGTGGCCTCTAGAGTGTTAACAAGATTTTACTATAGCCATATATAAGGAAAAATGCCCCGCCCCTTTGAAACCATGTATTTCAAGCAAAGGTTACCATTTTTGAACTTGTCCAAAATATCAGTGGGATGAATCTTCTGACCAAGTTTTATGAAGATCAGACAATAACTGTGGCCTCTAGAGTGTTTACAAGATTTTACTATAGCCATAAATAGCTATATAAGGAAAAATGCCCCGCCCCTGGTAGCCATGTTTTTCAAGCAAACGTAACCATTTTCGAACTCATCCAAGATATCATTGAAACCAATCTTCTGACCAAATTTCATGAAGATTGGACAATGAATGTGGACTCTAGAGAGTTAACAAGGCAAATGTTGACACCGCACAAGGGACGACGGACAAAAAGCGATCACAAAAGCTCACCATGAGCACGTTGTGCTCAGATGAGCTAACAAAAACTTTGAAGTGTTGCCTTGAGCTCTTCGTAACACAATGCATTTCTGCTAAAATGTGATGGTCCAAAGTCCAATTATAAGTATTAACTATCAAAAAGAAAACATATAGAATCACTGACTTTAATAAATTAGAGATAGATTTACAGTTTTAAAGATAATATCAATATTTTCTTAAATTATATTAGGCTTTGGGGATGAAACCTTATATTTCAACACTCAAAGAATATACTTAAAATATTTGTATATTACATGTACAAAGGAAACCTGACAATCAAAACAACTTGGAACAATTTAATTAAGGATTATGTGCTAATTCTCAAAACTTTATTAAGTTTTTATTTCAAGTAATAAGGATTTTAGCTATCAAATGTATTTACTTTATAGCTTAATAAACTAAATAATATGCATTAAATTATATAAGCCTTACACTTTATAATCCGAAAAGTTTGTTCTAATAATTTAAATATCTAAACACTGAACTTTCAAAGTTTTCATCAAAATTCACACTGAACTTTCATAGTCATACCTATCTTTTATTTCATAAAATCTTGAAAAGTGAGAAGGTTCAACATTGTTAACACCATGGAAAGAACTAGTATAATACACTGACAACACATTTCTCTCACTAAACGTATAATAATATGTGTTGTTGTTGCTTTTGTCATGTTTAAGCAACATGTTTTTCACAGTTTCATGGGAGGTTTGGTTTGCCAAGTGAGATGTCTACAGAAAGTTTTTGACTGCAAACTTCTTAAGAAAACATGTCAATTCGTTCGATATTATAATACACAATATAAATGCCATTTCCAATGGAAAGAAATTTCACACATATTTTGGTGAAATGTCTATGGGATTGCTTAGAAAATGTCTACAATTGTAAGCGAATTATTTGTGTTGTTAATCCACCTAAGTACTTATATTTATCCAGCGATTTTTTCCCTTCTTTACAAAGTACCTGTAAAAGGACTACTTTCCCAATTAAAGAAAACCTAGAAAATTCCCAATGGCCGTCTGAAAAATTTCCAAAGGAAAGGACAATTTTGCCCATTTTTTCCGAAAGCACAATATCGGCAAGTTAACAATTAAAACTAGTACTGACACTGAACATTTCAAACCAAAATGAATGTAAATGAATATTTTAGTTGATTTGTGATATTGATACCAAGCAATTAAAACAAGAAACAGTCGGAGACGGGTGATGCTCCCCATAGGGGTTTTTGTCACAATATTGCACTATATATTCAGATAAAAGGAAACGTCTTGAGGGCACAGTAGTTGGGGTCACAAGATTTTTTTATATAAAATTTCCGAGGGCCATAACTGTGTGAAAAATCATCTGACCAGAACCCGCTGATAATATGCACATCTCCTCTTGGTAGTGAAGCTTCCCATAAAGTTTCATTGAATTCCGGTCGTTAGTTGCTGTGAAATAGCCCGGACAAGAATTGCACTATATGTACAGTTAATGGAAAATTTCAAAGGGCCATAACTCTGTGAAAAAATCTTCCGACCAGAACTGGCTGATAATATGCACATCTCCTCTTGGTAGTGAAGCTTCCCATAAAGTTTCATTGAATTCCGGTCATTTGTTGCTGAGAAATAGCCCGGACAAGAATTGCACTATATGTACAGTTAATGGAAAATTTCAAAGGGACATAACTTTGTGAAAAATCATCCGACCAGAAGAAGCTTCCCATAAAGTTTCATTGAATTCCGGTCATTAGTTGCTGAGAAATAGCCCGGACAAAAATTGTGCACAGACGGACATGGAGGGACGGACAGACGAAGCGGCGACTATATGCTCCCCCCAATATTTTTTGGGGGAGCATGAAAACACAATACTTCTAATTGGAAGATTTCACGACACGAATTTTCCCTATTTCAGAGTTTTTTCGCGCTAATTTTTTCCAATTGGTTCGGCACAGGTACTTTTCCAAATTGGGGAAGAAAAATCGCTGTACTCTTAGTTATAATTCATTAAACATTTATGCCATAAGCGTTTATCCTTAATAAAAATAATTTGATGCTAGTTCCAAGTAATGCTGTATTTTTCATTTGTTACTCTATAAAATAATTATTAATAGCAAATAAAAAACATTGATTGTGCCAGTGTTTTAACAAGAAACTCAGCAAATGAAAATTGTCAAAAAGGTGGGATTTATTTTTAAAGAGTGGGGCATCAAAATGTTTTATTGAAACATTGTTCACTATTTTTCAAAACTATTTTCAGAATTTTCTGCACGCAAGTAGTTTCGTTACTATTTTAAGACCATTGTCTTTCAATGTCTACAATTTGTGAATACATGTTTGGAAGAGGTACATGAAATGACTGTACATTCCTTTAAATGTGTTACAATTACTTTAATTGATAATATAATGTTTTCCCTGAAAAATGTGCAAAACTATTTATGTATACAAAGTGAAATAGTTTATGTACATTTAGGACCAACATTATTTTGATAATACAAATGTCATAATCTTTATTGGGCAAATGATTGATTATTTAAACCAAATTTATCAATAAAATATTTCAAGGGGATATAAAGTTCAAATTACCGTCAAACCATATGGTCAGTAATGCATGAGTAATTAAGATCAAATATTCCTGATGTGTGATAGGTCAACCTATAAGGCAATTTGAATAAATAATCACCAAGATGAACATCAGGAATGTATGTTTACAATAATAAAACAGAGATAGTTAAATGGATATTTACTTAACTTGTTGAAACAAAACTATCAGTTGCATTTGATTTTGAGACTTCAATAGGTTTAAACTACCAGCTTATTACTAGGATTGCAATCAATAATTTGCGCTTTATCATAAGTATTATTTATTTTTTTCAGTATAGCTTTATTATATTTATTTAAGCTTGATTGCTTTGACAGTTTAAGCCCATTGCTTATTAAATGACTTTAAGTCCATTTCTTGTCTAGAACCAGTACTGGGTGTCCTTGATCCAATGTCATTATTTATTTCACCAACATGCACTGCAGTTTCAGTGAGATCAAGAATGACTTGTTACACAATTTGTATGAAATCCACTTTAAATAAAAATGAAATTGAAGAATTTTTTTAAATGTAAGAGCAACAATCAAAATTAATGTATTTATTAACTTAAAATTGAAAATTACACTTAATAATGACACTGAAAAGTAAGTTTGATATAAGCAAGTACCTTGAGTAAAACATATTCCAAACCACAATACGAATTTGAATGTAATATCATCTCAATTACGCCCTACATATTGAAATTGCACTCAAGTTAGCAATCACTTCTCCACGAAAAATCCCATATAGAACAGCGGCAAAACACCAGAATGTTCCAGACGAAAATTACCCCAATATTGTCATGTGCAGCTCTGATAACATTACTAGCTTAACCCTCAGGGCTTGTTTATTAGTCAAATTATGTCACACATTACGCGACATATCAATTAGTAAAATCATCATCACAGTAATGACCCTACCAAAGTGCACCAGCCATATTGATGGTAGAGTGCAACACTATTGTATCTCATGTATACACATTTTCAGTATATATAACAGTTGTGCGCAGAGCCATCTATGTCAGTGTTGCTTAGGGGCAGAGGGATGCAGTCCAGCAGATCAAAATTAATGAACCTTCAGATTATGAGACATTCCTATTGCAATACCAATCAAAATGACTGTATTAAATTGCTAATTTGCTATGTATTTACAAAGGTACAGTTCCTATTTAAAAAATTTATGAATACTAGTATAGTGAATCCATGAAAATAACAATAATAACCAAGTTACTGTAAGAGTTAACATGTATTTTAATATTCAATATTTAGTTTAATATCAGCTTTTATGCACATAATTCTTAATTATAACAAGCGATATGTTTGTGAAACACTATGTCCCCATATATTTGACCTTTGACCTTGAAGGATGACCTTGACCTTTCACCACTCAAAATGTGCAGCTCCATGAGATACACATGCATGCCAAATATGAAGTTGCTATCTTCAATATTGCAAAAGTTATAGCAAAATGTTTAAGTTGGGGCAAACAAACACACACTTAACCAACAGACGGGGCAAAAACAATATGTCCCCCACTATAGTGATGGGGGACATAAAAACATACATCTATTATTCTTATTACATGAATAATCACCTTATTTTATTTGAAATTTATTTATTTATTGATATGATATCAGATTATAGAAACAAATGTTAATTTACCAAAGTATCTGTTGTACACCTTAATAAAACCAGCAATGTCATCCGCACTATTTTCACATCTTAACATTACTAAATTGTCATCCAGTACAGCAGTTTAATGAGCTCAATGATTAATCATAGTATCAACAAACCTTACCAGTTTTCATATAAGATTTGGCACATTTAATAAGCAAAAGGACCATAACTACATTAAATGTTTAGAGGCATTGTCATCCACAAAGATTTAGTTCATGAGGTTTAAATAATAACTGTAGGATCTGTAAATCTGATAGTATTGTAAATGTACTCATAGAAGTACAATCTGATCAGAAGGACAATGACAACGACTCTGAAATTACAAAACTTGATACATATTCAATTTAAAGGTACGCCTCTCCTATGAAATGTGAACCTATTTGTATTTAATTTAAAGTTTGACACTTTTAAACTTTCAACTTTGTTCATTATTCTTTAGCTATTTAAGAAGCTTGATAATGGTTGACACTCAGGCCTGCTTGCCAGTAAGATATGATAACATGCTTGTGGGTGGCTCAGTGTATATATAGATTCCACTTTTGTTACTGTTTATGGTACAAATGGCTTACATTTGCTAATGCTCCATAAGACTTACTTAAAACCCCATCAAAGATTTGGAAGATTAATTACATTGTTTAAAATCTTGCACACACAAAAATCATAAAATAGAACATACGGTACTAAGAAAAGGTTCACAACGCCCTCATATAATAATCATTGCAAAACATTTCAAAGGCATTTCGTGACAGTTATATAGTGCCAATAATTTGTACAACTGGACCCTCAGGCTTTTCAAATAATGAAAATAAATTGGGTTAAAGCATTTGTTTTATCTAACAATTTTATAATTAATGTGCTTTCTCTACACTTGATCACCTGAATGGCTTAAAAAGAGGAAATTGTTCCGACAGAAAATTGTCTGGAAACCTAAAACCAAGTATAAAATGCACCATCACAACAAAATACCTTGTATTTTTGCAGAATATGCATAATAACACAACCGTATGATATATCCTTGAGCTATTCCACTTTGCATTCACAAAAACTTTCTATTACAAGCAAATTCGTTGAATTGATATCCCCCGCCAATATGCTTCTGGACACAAAATGTTATATTTGACACTCAAAAAAAGCATTTTTCCAAGATACAAAGAGCCATAACTCTGTTATTAAAAGATGGTGTACAATGCCATTTTGCGTGCATCATCCTCTTATCAATATATATACTCAAACCAAGTTTCAATGAAATCCACCAAAGCACCTTCAAGATATGGCTCCGGACGGACGGAAAGACGGACGGACAACGCCAAAACTATATCCCTCCGCCTATGGCGGGGGATAATAAGCTCCACTTGGCAATGAAAATCTAATATATACCTGAAATGGGGTCTCCCAGTGGAATCTTGTATCTATTGTGTGGTAGATGTGTTAGTTTAACCCTTTCCCACTTAGATGCAAAGTAAAAATGGCTATATGCAAACAGCACAAAACCAGAACAGCCTGCTAGTAACTCGCAGTCTGTTCAGAATTTATGCTGTTTGCTGCTCATCAGTACCTAAGGTTTGGAGATGAAGCCTTTTAAACTTGAATCTAGTAAGAAAGGTCTTCAATTAAATATAACTTTCGTAGCGACTACAAATGCGTGAAAATAGTTATCTTAGTGGTAAAGGGTTAATGTGTGGCTCTGACACAGCATTTATAAACTAAACTTGCAGGGGCGTAAGTGCTATTAGTCACAGCAGGCCCGGGCCTACAATTTTTTTGGAAACATGAAACAAAAATGCTTTAACTTCGAAAAACGCATAAACATGTTGACCCTGAGGGCGTAAGGTGTCAGAAATCTGAATTTCATATTGATATAATCCTCAGACAATGGATTCTGGTCGTGTTCAAAGGACATATCTTCCAATTATCAACTCTACTTCTTTCTATGTGCATAGATTCTAGCTCGCTTCTTTTCACGTGACTTGCTGTTACAAGTTTACATAGATCTATGTAGATCTACTTGTCTCCTTTTCAACACTACATTAAGTTGTAATTGATCATGTTTGGATTTTTAAGAATCATTCCAAATGATGTTTATGACCGCGGAAATTAACAAGAGGGCCATGATGGCCCTGTATCGCTCCACTGTTTTTTTCTTTGCGAAAAAAACGTGCAATGCGCATGGGTTGAAATGTACTCAAGCATGTGACTTTCTCTTTCTGACCCTCGTCCCACTGGGGGTTTAAAGTTAGAAGGGTGAGCATTTTTATATATCGAAAAAGTTACTACCGTGTTAACTAAACAGACTTAAAAGCCCGGGAATTGTTGCACAGGTCCTTTGCTTATAACGTAGGTACATTTATCCCTCCAAAAGATATTGTCGTTCTTTCTATTTCACATATTTTTAGATGCTGAAGATCAAATCTACGCATTTGATTTGAAACAGATTCACAAGACCCATAGGAATCAAAATGCCTTAACCCTTTTCCAAACGACACATTTTGGACTTTCACAATGGTTGCAGACCTCAATTAAATTAAAATGGAATATGAAGGAAATGATCAGGTAGGGTAGAAATAATTGTGATAAAAGGAGAAATTGCTCATCAACCGACACATCCCTAAGACCAACAGGCCTGAGAATATTATGATAATCTAAAGATTATTTCTTTATAGTTATAAATGTATTTAATTAAGTAATACATTTGACTTCTAAGATCAATTCATAACTTATATTAAGAAAATTATAAAATGGTCACAAATATTATGGATTGTTGAGCAATTGACAATCATATCCACAATTCATGAGTCACGATTCACAAATCGAAGTGATCAATTATGTCTGAATACCCATTAAATTTAAACTTGCGATTCTGAGGAGAATCGGTTTAATTGCATATATGTGTTGCTTTAAGTTCTCAATGCATCCGAGATAGAAATAGTATCTTTAAATATATACTGAACATCAAGTAGAAATAGATTATCCATATATGTATGTTGATTGTTCAAAAACTATTTATGCTAAACATGCTTTATCGTAGTTGCAATATTTCAACTATCAGCTTTATAACCAAAAGGGTTGCTGAGAGTTGCAGTGCTGTATCTATTGTTTAAAGGTGCAAAATTTGATACCACTGCAAGAGCTAAACACTGATACTGCAAAAACTTATCCTTGTTTACTTGTCTAAAGTGCAAACTAATGCAAATGGTAGCATTAAAGCAAGAAATAATTTCTGTTTATTAAATTTGTTGTTCTTTTGTAGCCTCTACCCACCATATTGAAACACAGTCGCAACGTTGCCGACTCAAAAAGTTGCTATCGGTTAGGTTGCAGTGCACCAATCTTTTGCACATTGTTAATTGTGATATACCCTAAGTCCATAATGATTTTTGAATATTTACACTAGCTGTTCCAAATTTCCAAATAAAAATGTCAACAAGAATAGTGTGTTGAAACATTGGCATGATTTTAAAGGGTTCATGCAAAGGATAGCGTCTGTAGATTGCCTTCAGGTAAATTTTATGTGTTTTTGAAGTTTATTGATTACTTTCCTAAACTGGTAATGATCGAACGATGTCTGTTGCATGATGCACACTGATCTGCTGCAAAGAACTGCGGTGGTGTTTATGAATGGGTGCATATAGACTTCCAGAGCCATCATAGCAAAAGTTATCAAAGGCTCTGGAAGTACGTTTATATGGACTAGCTTTATCTGTGCTTGATAAGACAATTTTTTTTTAACATGGTGTATTCAGCATGGCCATAATGTATCAGTATTGAACATAGCCATTATTATAAAAGAAGAAGAAGAAGAAAGAACAAATGCTAGTAGAAGTATATCTAGGTACTTTTATCTCAAAGTGTCTCTTGTTTAAGTGACCCTTAAAGCTTAGTATTCTCTTCACGAAATAAAAAATGTATTGTAAATTTCCATTTAACTCTACAATAAAAAATAGTGTTTACATTACTTTGACAAACATCCGAAAAACGTAAGAAATCCGAAAATACTTGTAATTCAAACAGAATTACCACTAATGCTTCGTTTAGAGATATCACTGTTAAAAATCAAAACTTAGTTTTTCCCTTATTAAATGCAACCCCCTTATCTTTAAGAAGTTTCACAAATGTCGAAAATAAGACAAAAATAAAGAAAATTAATTACCTGTTTACAGGTAAATATTTACTTCCGTGTGGTGTCAATATTTTCGAACTTTATAATAATCACATGCAGGTTACAGTCAAATAAACATTTGTAGTAAATCGTAACCTTTAAATCGGCAATGTTTTGACAAAATACTGGCTAAAATTAGCTCCTTGTAGTAATCTGTTTCTTGTACTATTGTCTCATAGTATCGGTCCTTCTGATTGGTTGCTAAGATTTGTTACTAAGCCCATGTGCTTGTTCTTAAAAAAGTAACTTAATGAAAAAACGAAATTCTTGCTCATGTTGTTCTTAAAATATTTTTTACATTTTTAACTCCCACTATGAAGTTAAGATAACTTTCTTTGACGGGTCAGTTAGTGGTGCAGTTCCCTAAGCAAACACATCCAGATAAGGTGGGTTAAAGGTTAGCGAGGTCGACGCCATTTTATATGTCAATAGTAATTGCCGCTGAAAATAACTT
Organism: Dreissena polymorpha; assembly: GCF_020536995.1. Lineage (NCBI taxonomy): Eukaryota > Metazoa > Mollusca > Bivalvia > Myida > Dreissenidae > Dreissena > Dreissena polymorpha. The sequence continues at coordinate 136,767,997 of NC_068355.1, read as the reverse complement.
TCCATGAAACAACTCTCGTATTATGAACTAGATAATAGTTAGCAAAGTTACCTTTCTAGATTTCAATTAGTGTTATCTTACTATAAGTTTACCAAACTTCAGATTCAAATGACTAAAAGTAGTCTCGTAAATTATTGCTTTAATTTGTCAGACTTGAGGAGATCTTAAATTATCACGGACATTAAGTTAACCTCCTAAGGCCATAGCCTTACACTGTAACCAGAGCGACTCTGGTCCCTGGCCGTCTTTACCTTATATGGTAATCATAACCATATATGTCACAACACAAACATCTATAAATAAACGTTATGAATGAGTGTAATATGACCATATATGAAGAAAGCGTAATCAAATAACGTGCGAGGGGTACCGAATGGAGAAACAAGAAAAAAACATCGTTGGAATAATCTCCCCTTTTGATTGCACACGAGCTTTCAAACGGTTGAGATCCGGTATTGTATACGTTTGTGACATTGTTTTGAGATCAAGAAGTCATTTCGGCGCTTATATATTTCAGTTTTGTTTTTGAACTTGCAATAGCTATCTTTTAATTGTGATTTGGTGTATTTCGACGTTGTAAAGTGTATAATTCAAAGTGGCATTCATTTTCGCGACCAAGTCCTAGTAACTCGGTGTGGGTGAACGAAGGATTTGTGTTTACTTTTCATCTTAAGTTCAACTGTGCGTTTTATTACCCATTTTGTGATCTATTAAAAACCCGTGCTTCGCGCATTTGGACACTCACAGTGTGTTTTACACTAGTGCAATAATTGACGCTTTTGATGTGTTTATAGTGACTGTGTGATATTTGCATTGAATGAACACTTACCAGTGGATTGCAATTTTGAGTGACACTTTAATACTAATTATTAAAAAACAGGTGCTTCGCGCATTTGGACACATTCAGTGTGTTACACACTAGTGCAATAATTGACACTTTTGACATGTTCATAGTGATATTTGCACTGAACACTGACCAGTGTATTGCAATTTTGACACTTATTGATTATTGAAAACTAGTGCTTTTTAACTTGTGTGACCTTTATTTTTATTAAAGCGTGATTGATCTGTTTTGTTTATATTCTTTTTGTGTAGTTAGATACCCATAAGACAAGTTTAGTCGTCCTTATTAGTCTTGTTGCAATAGTATTGTTAAGGTAGTATTTGGGTTGTTAAGACTTGTCTTTTTATAATTAGTAGATTTATTACGCAGGCTCTTTTGAACAGGATGCAGTGTTGTGTCAGGAAGCATTTTCCTTTTATTTTTTCAGGTGCCCAAGACAGGAGAAAAGTGAACCGTATGGCTGGGGACTCCAATGCTCATCGGATTAAGGATATTCTTCCTGATGATATAGCTGTCAAATGCCTGCCAATCTCTGATGAGAATATGTAATGACAATGGTATAGAACAGTAATTACAGTTTCAGGTTTGTTTCTATTAATGGTATCACATGTACACATTTTTCTAAACGTTAAAACGAAATGATTAATGAAATAAACAAAAGGTTACCATTTAAACGGTATCCATATGTCAGTTATAAAAGCGTCATTGACATCGCATTTCCAAACTGAAAGTAATGATTATTTCCAGAAGTTACATTCAGATCATAACCCATTTGGGCAATGACGTCATATTAAAACCAACTGTTCTTGCCGTTGTTGAGTCATTGGGTACACATTTTCTACTTACATGCCGTAGTATTTTATAACAAAGACAAATAAATATTGATCCCACATTTCTTCAATAAGACTACACCTGTGTAAAATTTTTATTGTTTTCTACCTAACAAGATGTACATAAAAACGAGTATCTGTTTATTAAATTAAAAATGAATGCGGATGAATAAATGTCGGAAAAAATTTCCTCATGCACGTTGTGCTGACGCGCGTCAAATGTTCAAGACAATTCGGGGAATGATCATGCAACAAAAAGCTGGAAAATTTTCCCGAGCACTTTGTGCCGACGTGTGTCAAATATTCAAGCCGTCTAGGTCGTACATGGTGTTTTGTTATGTTTACGCTGTTGTGAATAAGGGCCATCTGGCACACTGTCACATGATACAAATGTATACCAGTCTTTTTTTAACAGCTTTTAATAAGTTTTGCAACATTGTAACGTAATGAACTAAAATGGATTATGTTGATATCAACAGTCGTTTAAATGTTTACTGTTTTTGTAAACATTTTTGAGAAAACACGAAATGCCACCATTTAAACGTGATACTCATAGTTTCTATAAATGATGTAATTATTTCATTTCTTTATACTTCAAATGTCAAGTCCTAAGCTTCGTATGATTACAGTATTTGTCATCAATATAAAGTTAAACTTATTATGCTGATGTGCAATGATTGGCATCATTGCGTTTTCTAACTAATTTGCATGGTTATATATTTTATTTAAGCGTGTGGAATATTTTACAGATTGTAGGGAATTGTAATTGCAAACTTTTCATTTTAATCTTGAGGCAAAGCATGAATTTTCCTTGTGTATTCATTCATGTATATTTGTGATTTATTTACACAGACATTCGCCAACTCTGTTTTCAAAGGTGCCAAATTTTCTTGTGATCGTTTTCGCCATGCATTGTTGAGAGACTTGCGGAAGATGGATGTTCAACAGCTGTATCTTCATCTAGGCTCAAATGACATTCTTACGAATGAAGCGGTGTTTTACCGGTACATATACAATTATAAAAAAAAGCTTTGATATTTAAATTTAATGTAGTTGTTTTTCATAACTATATAAATTTGCAAAACTAACATTTTACATGGTTTATTCCTCAATGAGTCATGGAAACTTGCAATCATTTTAGAAGTGTTATCTAGTTTCTAATTTATAAATAAAGCATTTCACAATATTTTCTATTATCCATGTTAATTTGACATTTTATGCTCCCCCAAAAAATTTGGGGGGGAGCATATAGTCGCCGCTTCGTCAGTCCGTCTGTCCGTCCGTGAACAATTTTTGTCCGGGCTATTTCTCAGCAACTAAAGGCCGGAATTCAATGAAACTTAATGGGAAGCTTCACTATTAAGAGGAAATGTGCATATTATCAGCGGGTTTTGGTCGGATGATTTGTCACAGAGTTATGGCCCTTTTAAATTTTTTATTAACTGTACATATAGTGCAATTCTTGTCAGGGCTATTTCTCAGCAATTAATGACCGGAATTCAATGAAACTTTATGGGAAGATTTACTACCAAGAGGAGATGTGCATATTATCAGCGGGTTCTGGTCGGATGATTTTTCACAGAGTTATGGCCCTTTGAAATTTTCCATTTACTGTACATATAGTGCAATTCTTGTCCGGGCTATTTCTCAGCAACTAATGACTGGAATTCAATGAAACTTTATGGAAAGCATTACTACCAAGAGGAGATGTGCATATTATTAGCGGGTTCTGGTCGGATGATTTTTCACAGAGTTATGGCTCTTTGAAATTTTCCATTGTACATATAGAGCAATTCTTGTCCGAGCAATTTCTCAGCAACTTATGACGGGAATTCAATGAAACTTTATGGGAAGCTTCACTACCAACAGGAGATGTGCATATTATCAGCCGGTTCTCGTCGGATGATTTTCCACAGAGTTATGGCCATTTGAAATTTTCCATTGTACATATAGTGCAATTCTTGTCCGAGCTATTTCTCAGCAACTTATTACATGAATTCAATGAAATTTTATGGGAAGCTTCACTACCAACAGGAGATGTGCATATTATAAGCCGGTTATGGTCGGATGATTTTTCACAGAGTTATGGCCCTTTGAAATTTTCTAATAACTGTACATATAGTGCAATTCTTGTCCGGGCTATTTCTCCCCAACTACTGACTGGAATACAATGAAGCTTTATGGGAAGCTTAACTACCTTGAGGAGATGCGCATGTTATTAGTGGGTTCTGGTTAGATGATTTATTTACAGAGTTATGGCCCTTTGAAATTTTTAAGTTACTAAACCATCCATTGTATTATTTTGTCCAAAGTTATGCCCCTCAAGACGTTTCCTTTTATCTGAATATATAGTGCAATATTGTGACAAAAAAACCTTTGTGGAGCATCACCCGTCTCAAACGGTTTCTTGTTTCATTATTTGCTGTCTACAATTAATTTTACATGAAATAGCAAATGTTTTATTTATGCGCATAATATTAACAATATAATTATACATATTTGTTTATGTAACTATTTTGATAGGTAAGTCAGTCTGCAAAGAAAAAGAACACATTTGTATATATTTTACTCCACATTTTTTATGCCCCCTTTCGAAGAAAAGAGGGTATATAGCTTTCGCACTGTCTGTCTGTCTGTCACACTTTTCTTGTACGCTCTCTAATTCAAATAGTTTTCATCTGATCTTTACCAAACTTGGTCAGAAGTTGTATCTAGGCAATATCTAGGTCAAGCTCGAATATGGGCCATGCCGGGTCAAAAACTAGACCATAGGGTCACTTAGTGCATTTTAAGGTTTAAGCATGGTGTCTGCTCTCTAATTGAAGTAGTTTTCATCTGATCTTTACCAAACTTGGTCAGAAGTTGTATCAAGACAACATCTGGGTCATGTTCGAATATGGGTCATGCCGGGTCAAAAACTAGGTCACAGGGTCACTTAGTGCATTTCAAGGATTAAGTATGGTGTCCGCTCTCTAGTTTGGGACTTATTTTGCATTTCTAAATTAACGTTTTTTATGCCGCCGAAGGAGGGCATATAGTGATCGCACTGTCCTCCCGTCTGTTTATCTGATGTCTGTCTGTCCGTCCGTCACACTTTGTGTTTAGGTTTCGAAAAATGCTCATAACTTCTTTTGTCGCTTCAGATGTAACATTCATATTTGATATGCATGTGTACATGGACAAGGCCTTTCCATACGCACACAAATTTTTACCCCATGACCTTGACCTTAGGGTCCGTGTTTAGGGTTCAAAAAATGCATTCAGATTTCGAAAAATGCTCATAATTTCTATCAAAGCATTTATTGGGGGCATACGTCATCCTATGGAGACAGATCTTGTTTAACAATTTAATTGAAAATAATATGTTGTCAACATGAAGTGTATATATGCAAGATCACATTCCCAGTGACAACAACTCTTTAATTGTTGACTGTATTTTAGCTGGACTATTATATATGAAATATATATAGTGGAGCTATCCTACTCACCCCGGCGTTGGCGTTTCCGTGAGCGTGCAAATGTTAAAGTTTGCGTACTACTTCAAATATTTTCAATGTCCATTGACATATTGCTTTCATATTTTGCATACTTGTTTACCAACATGATCCCAACCTATAAACAAGAGCAGACCACTGTATCAAGCATTTTGACAGAATTATTGCCCCTTTTATACTTAGAATATGCATATTATTGATAAATCTATGTTAAATTGTGCGTACTACCCCAAATATTTCCTATGTCCTTTAACATATTGCTTTGTTATATTGCATACTTGTTTACCAACATGACCTTTAACCTACAAACAAGAGGAGACCACTTAATCAAGCATTTTGATAGAATTACGGCCCCTTTTATACTCAGAATATGCATATCATTGATAAATCTATGTTAAAGTTTGCGTACTACCCCAAATATTTCCTATGTCCTTTGACATATTGCTATTATATTTTGCATACTTGTTTACCAACATGACCCCAACCTATAAACAAGATTAGACCACTGAATCAAGCATTTTGATAGAATTATGGCCCCTTTTTTACTTTGAGAATTGGACATTTTGCTTAAATTCACATAACTTCTTTATTTATGATAAGATTTTATTAATACTTCGACAAAACAACACTTACCTGAATACCACAATGGATTCCACCCGTGCAATACCAGTGCTCCAGCTAGGCCTAAATCGAAGGGCGCCCCGCCCTGCCCTCCCTAACCTCCGCCCTGACCTTCCTAGGGCCCCCCCTGCCCTTAAATTTTTTTTATTTTTTTTTTTACATATGATGATTAATAAATCTCTTATTAAAATACATTGTAATTAATTTATTCCTCATTGTAGTAATTAAATTTGAATTGTTTAATGACAATGGGAATAATTTATTCTTACAATTATTGATAACACATAAATTAACATGCATGAGGAAGCATTCTAGAAACGCCTGCGCGCTCGAAAGTGCCCTTTTGACAAAATACTGCGCGTCCAAAGTGCCCTTTTGACAAAAAATCCCCCTGCCCTTTTTAAATCCTAGCTGCAGCACTGCAATACCCCACGCCCCAACCCAGAATCCCTGCCCCCCCCCACACCCCCCCCCCCCAATTTTTTGTTTTCCTTTTTTTATTTTTGAAAGATCGTCAGATCGTCTAATAAATGACCACACCCCATGTTATACCCCCCTCTCAACCCCCCTACCCCCTCCCCAAATTTTTTTTTTTTTCCTTTTTTTTATTTTTGAAAGATCATCTAATAAATTATTGAATATGAACAATTTCCCCATGATGGCTTACGTTATACTGTCAAGCACTCGAATAGTCGAGGGCGCTGTCCTCTGACAGCTCTTGTTATCTATTTTTATTAATGAAAATGATTGTATTGAAATAATTTCAGAGATGTAGCTGACTTGTGCGTTTTGGTGCATCAGGTCAGTCCAGACACTGAGGTTGTCTTTTGCAAAGTTTTCTGAATAAAATACATTGAATTTAGTGGTTTGATAAAAATAGAAAATGCCCAGAGCCAGTAGCACTGACACTTGCAGTGTGATATAAGAAATGGCAAAAATATTTTGAACCTTCTCCCATAACAGATATCTCCCTGTTAGCTAACAAACGTTTTTTTGACTGATAGTTCAGTCACATAAATGTGAGGGGACTGTCAGGATGTTTTTTTTTAAATAATAATTATTGATTAAGTGATAAGAAAATATTGAAATTGTGTTCATTGTTATTTGAACTAACTTTAAGAAAGTATTGAAATTGTGTACATTGTTATTTGAACTAACTTGCTTACATTACGTGCATTTCAAGGATTAAGTATGGTGTCCGCTCTCTAGTTTGGGACTTATTTTGCATTTCTGGATTAACTTTTTTTATGCCGCCGAAGGAGGGCATATAGTGATCGCACTGTCCTTCTGTCTGTTTGTCTGATGTCTGTCTGTCTGTCACACTTTGTGTTTAGGTTTCGAAAAATGCTCATAACTTCTTTTGTCGCTTCAGATGTAACATTCATATTTGATATGCATGTGTATATGGACAAGGCCTTTCCATACCCACACAAATTTTTACCCCATGACCTTGACCTTAGGGTCCGCGTTTAGGGTTCGAAAAATGCTCATAATTTCTATCAAAGCATTTATTGGGGGCATACGTCATCCTACGGAGACAGCTCTTGTTTAACAATTTAATTGAAAATAATATATATGTTTTCTTATCCAAGTTAATGTCAAAGTTCTTGTTTAGTAGGTATTTATTGGTTAAAATGATGAAAAATAAATGTTTAATATATTTTTATGTTTCACAAAGTTTTATATTTAAAGGAGGCGCACAATCGGTGTCCAGAATGCAGGGTTGTTTGCTCCAACGAAGACGCTTTGCTGAGCCACTTCTGCAGTCGCCACATCAAGCAACCAGAGACTGGAAAAGAGAGTAAAATTAAGCTGATAGGCTCACCAATGGTATGACTTTAAATCACTAACTTGTGTATGCTTGACAAGCATTTTATGTACAAATAATGTAACAAAAAAAGGAGGTCAACACATGCACTTTCCCATATAAAGCTTTCTGTATCTTTTAGCAACTAATTACACGATTTTGTGTTGACATACTCAATATGATAGTTATAGCCCTATATAACTGGTATGTTCATTTTAGTTAATCTTTCTATTTTATTAAACCTGTTTGTTTTAGCTAGATTGCTTGAAAAACACAACCAGGATTATTTTTATGCCCCCGGATCGAAAGATCGGGGGTATATTGTTTTTGGCCTGTCTGTCATTGTATGTGTCCATGTGTGTGTGTGTGTGTGTGTCCCAAAACTTTAACCAAAACTTTAACCTTCATATTAACTTTTGCAATATTGAACATAGCAACTTGATTTTTGGCATGCATGTGTATCTCATGGAGCTGCACATTTTGAGTGGTGAAAGGTCAAAGTCAAGGTCATCCTTCAAGGTCAAAGGTCAAAAAAATAATTCAAAAACTTTAACCAAAACTTTAACCTTCTTCATAACTTTTGCAATATTGAACGTAGCAACTTGATATTTGGCATGCATGTGTATCTCATGGAGCTGCACATTTTGAGTGGTGAAAGATCAAGGTCATCCTTAAAGGTCAAAGGTAAAAAAAAAATCAAAGTGGCGCATTAGGGGGCATTGTGTTTCTGACAACCACATTTCTTGTTAGCATTGTCTTACCCCTGTTACATGCAATGTACATGTGGCTTATTAAATTGGAAACCCTGGTTTGCATGAGAATATTTTGCAAAACATAGTTGAAAAAACATACATGTATACAAACTTAGTCATTACTGTTAGTATAATGAGCACCTCTATTTCTGAATATTTTGATTGGATGGTTATGGGCCTTTATGCGTGTGTCACATTTATGTATGTGAAAGTGTGTAATTAGACAAAAGAATTTATATTTTTTTTATTTTTTGGGTAACAATCACTTATTTTAGAGTTATTTATAAGTAAATCTTACAGATTGCATCTGCTAATCATGAACTCAACGAAGTCAGCTCAAGGAAGTGGAAGGCATGCTTGGAAAATAGAAGTTTCCATTATGAAGGCAAATTTTAGTATATTTCAAATTTGTAACCAAATGATCTTGAATGAAAATTTGATTGAACATTTGTTATCTGTCAAGAGAAACAGTTTGAAGTGAATGAATTAAGTATTGCCTATTGTCTATAAGTTAATTGTGTGACCTGAACCCTGTGAGGGATATTACTTATTTTTATACGCCGGTTTTGAAAAAACGGGACGTATTATAGTTTCACCCTTGGCGGGCGGCGGCGTCCATAACAGTGTCCACTCTCTAATTCAAATAGTTTTCATCTGATCTTCACCAAACTTGGTCAGAAGTTGTATCTAGACAATATCTAGGTCAAGTTTGAATATGGGTCATGCCAGGTCAAAAACTAGGTCACGGGGTCACTTAGTGCATTTGAAGGATTTAGCATTGGTGGCTCTCTAATTGGAGTAGTTTTCATCTGATCTTTACCAAATTTGGTCATAAGTTGTGTGTAAATGATATATAGGTCAAGTTCAAATATGGGTTATGCCGGGTCAAAAACTAGGTCGCGAGGTCACTTAGAGCATTTCATGCATTTCGCATGGTGTCTGCTCTCTAATTGAAGTAGTTTTCATCCAATCTTCACAAACTTTGGTCAGAAGTTTTATCTAGACAATATCTAAGTCAAGTTCAATTATGGGTCATGCCTGGTCAAAAACAAGGTCAGGGGTTCACTTAGTACATTTCAAGGATTAAGCATGGTGTCCGCTCTCAAATTGAAGTAGTTATCATCTGATCTTCACCAAATTTGGTCAGAAATTGTGTCAAAATGTTATCTAGGTCAAGTTCAAATATGGGTCACGCCAGGTCAAAAACTAGGTCACGAGGTTACTTAGTGCATTTCAAGCATTTAGCACGGTGTCCACTCTCTTATTGAAGTAGTTTTCATCTGATCTTCAACAAATGTGGTCAGAAGTTGTATCTAGACAATATCTAGTTCAAGTTCAAATATGGGTCATGCTGGGTCAAAAACTAGTTCACAGGGTGCATTTCAAGGATTTAGCATGGTGTAAGCTCTTTAATTGAAAGAGTTTTCATCCGATCTTCACCAAATTTGGGCAGAAGTTGTGTCTTAATGATATCTAAGTCAAGTTCAGATATAGGTCATGCCGGGTCGAAAAATAGGTCACTTAGTGCATTTGCAGCGTTTAGCATGGTGTCCAAAACCTTCAAACGGGTGTATCTTGTGACAGTTTAGCACTCTTGTTTATTACATTAAAGCCACACACCTTGAAATGAAATACATGTTACTCAGTACATATAGATGCAATTTGAAAGTGTGCAAAATTGTCATTAAATCTATAGCCTAGTTAGCAAGTAATTTATTTTTTTATATTTTAAAACTGAATGTATGATTTGTATACGTACATGTTCAATTCGAGAAACACAATTATTTTTAAGTTTTAAAGCACAAGAAAGACGGATTTCTACCTTGCAACCACCAGATATATTCTAATTGGCAAAGATAAAATATGTTTCTTATTTATATCCAAATTTACTATGCCAGATATTTCATTTCAAGGTGTGTGGCTTTAAGGAATGTTTTTTAAATGGGTATATTACCAAGATCTGCACAGCCAGGGTGATATTAACCTTCAGATGTTAAAGCTTTCTAAGAATTTTAAGGCTTGCCTTTTATACTTGAAATGATAAATCATTAACATGTTTTGTTCTTTAGGAACATACAAACATTTCCCGCCCACCATGTGGATCAAGATGTTTGGGCTGATGATTCTGGGTCGTATGTGTGGACAAGGTGGTCCTCATTACATCATGATGCAGCTGTGTATTCAACAACATGTTAACCTGTCCCAGCGAATGTTGATGCTCTTAAATGATGTTGAGAACAATCCAGGACCGGTACTTTATGACAAAATATACATCGTTTATTGAATAACTATTTATATTTATTTTAACATTAAAGTGATTTTTTTCTTGCATTTTTGTGCCTTTTGTTACTGAGAACTATTTTATCATATGTTGGTGATTGAAACCCAGGACCTGTAAGTGCTTCTTAATATTTGCAACAAATGACAAATCATGTTAAGTTTTTGAAACATCTGTTTTTTGTTCAGTTTAAAGGACATATTGAACTCACTAATTGCTAAGTTAACTTAGATGCATCAAGTTTTTATTGATGATTTCTACTTTCTGTTGAATCATTATCCTTTCCAAAGCCAGAGAGATATAGTGTTGGCGTTTTCCATCGGTCAGTCTGTCAGTCCATCCATCTGTTTGTTACAAACATTTTAGGGCTTCATATCATGAATTTAATAAGATTTCAACATGGAAAAATAAGTGTATGCCATATTCATACAATAGTGCAAATTTACTTGTTTTCTTTCTTTTTAGATTAGTTATTAACAGAAGAACAGAACAGTAACATATTTTTATTACATTAACAGAGGCTCTGATTAGATGTGTATCTGCGTAAAGAACTCATAGAAAATATCAATATATAGATAAATAAAACAAAAATAGAGTTAAACAAATCATGGTGAAATCCACAATACACACCAAGAGCTATTAGTAGGCTTATCTCCATTGACTTATTTCACAGTAAATCTCTTTTTTTTGCCTTTTCATTAACATTTCAATCAAAAATAACATTTGTGAAAAACTTAGTCAATGATTATAACTAAAGTTAAAAATGTGGACACTGTAAGTTAATTGACTTTGGCTTCCAATCTGCAGTTTACAAAGTTTGCTTGTTATAGGAGTATTCGTGCAAATGGATATCCTGCAAGGAAGACTTCCACTCCATAGGACAGCAAGATGCACATATCATCTCTCATGTGGTTCAAGAGAAATGCTGTAGATGGGGAGACTGTACCAAAGTCCTGAGCTTTAATATTCTTGAAATCCATGAACTTAAACATCTCTATGATGTGAGTTTAGCACTGTGTATGAACTGGTGTTGCTTCATTTTCTGCATATCTTTATCTCAGTCTTCTCTAGTTTTGATGGTCAAATACATATTGTCTGCCAGTTCATCGTTTGCTTGCATCAAGAGTTTTAAAAGAAATTAAAACTCATTTGTTTAGTTAGAATCTTATGAAAGACTTAAATGGCCATGTTTAATACAATTGTATAACAACATATACGAGCTAAAAAAATAGTTGGAATAATTAATGTATATATGAACATAACAAATTTACTTAAAATCATAGGTCTTGTTTTTGTCTGCCACTATAAGAACCAGAACATATTTCGGACATTCGAGGATTGACTTGCTGTGTTAGAGGATCATCAGGTGATGGAAGAAACCAGGCTTTTTTCGACTCAATGTTGATGAAACCTGATCGACATGCTCATCTTGGTTGAGTAAGCCTGGGTTGAGTGTGTCCAAAAAGTAGGTAACCTGGTGAAATCTTAGGAAAACATTGTAACCAGATCCAGGTTTATTTGACTGGCAGACCGATGGACAGTGGGTCAACCGTAAATCCCTTCATGTGAAAACGGTAGGGACAAAATAAATATCACATTGCTCTTCTGAGTTCATTTGTAAACCAAGTTTTATCACAAAATTAAAATGGTCAATGTATTATTTTGTGTATTTAAAAATTATGTGAATATTAAGTTTCATGAAATCTGACTGAGTTTTCTTAATTTTAGCTACTATTCGGACATGGACTGACGGACAAATGGGCAACAATGTCGCAATTTGTATACCAAGTTTTATAAGAATTGTTTCATAAAAGTAACCAATGTGTCTGTTCTATGTCAAGGTAACTACTAGGATGAAATACACAAAAAGATTTTGGTTCACAATAGGGTAGGCTCCGCGTGCCGTGAACCGGGCAACAGCTTTTGTCATTTAACATTTGTGTTTTAATGGCATAAGCTGGCAGATACCCTTTAACTTTAACGATGTTTTCCGATAATTTCTCAGAAAATACAATCTAGCAATTTTGATTTAATTTAGATTACTAAAAATTAATATTATATTTATGCCCCCCTTGGAAGAAGAGGGGTATATTGTTTTGCACATGTCAGTTGGTTGGTCCACCAGATGGTTTCCTGATGATAACTCAAGAACGCTTTGGCCTAGGATCATGAAACTTCATAGGTTTATTGATCTCGAAATAGTAAAATGGTTTCCGGATGATAACTCAAGAACGCTTACGCCTAGGATCATGAAACTTCATAGGTACATTGATGATGACTCGCAGATGACCTCTATTGATTTTCAGGTCACTAAGTCAAAAGTCAAGGTCACAGTGACTCGAAATAGAAAAATGGTTTCCGGATGATAACTCATAAATGCTTATGCCTAGGATCATAAAATAAAAAAATCATAGGTACATTGATAATGACTGGCAGATGACCCCCTTCATAGGTACATTGATAATGACTGGCAGAAGACCCCTATTGATTTTCAGGTCACTAGGTCAAAGATTAAGGTCATAGTGACTCAAAACAGTTTAATGGTTTCCTGTTGATAGCTCAAGAATACTTAGGTCTATGATCATGAAACTTCTCAAGTACATTGATCATGACTGGCAGATGACCCCTATTGATTTTCAGGTCACTAGGTCAAAAGTCAAGTTCACAGTGACAAAAACGTATTCACAATGGCTGCCACTACAACTGACAGCCCATAGGGGGGCATGCATGTTTTACAAACAGCCCTTGTTCTGTGTTAAAATTATGTACACGTCTGCGTTAAATAAATATGTTCACATTTGAAATAAAGCTAAAAATCTGTATTGTTGTTATTAGTTATTTGAACCGAATTGCTCTGTGGGAAGTAAAAGTACTTCAACCAGACCTAAATATGTGGGTAATTAAAGAGCACGAGAAAATATGAAAATTAAGTTAGCTCAACCATTTTAAGCAATATTACTGGGTCACACTTTTTACGATGCAAAATCTGAAGGGTCCCTAGACTATGATGATTACTTACACGAGGAGTGTCCTATTCATTGCTGCCGCATGATCCTATCAGTAACGAATTAACGCTTGTATCGTTAAAGCAAGTCGTATATTCACGTTTATAAATATTTAAATAGAAAATAAAGGTTTAATTGTCGCATATCCACCGCATGATGTGTTTCTTATAAAGTGCACGTATATTCAAACCGAACAATTTTGTCCTTAGATAAAAATATACTACATGTGATCATATGTGGCCTCACAAGGCTTATTATGAATTTATTATATCGCCATCGCAATGAGATGTAAATAGTTCATACATGCACAGTGTACTTTCAACACAACCAAATCACACTTATAGTCGCGTCTTGCGAAAATAGGTCTTAATGCGTATGCGGCCAACGTAAGTCAAACACGGTCTGCGCTATTTCGCAGTGATTGTTGTTAGGTTAAAAACGTGCATGAAGAAGTCCGGATTTCCGCAGTGATTTGGCCAATGCTGTGGGTGATTTCTCTGAAATCAATAATTAAAATATTCTGATTCATTCATTCGGGTCTACAGGCGTGAAATTTCCCCCATCATTTAATTGTTTGTTGATAAAGGGTATTTAATGTGAAAAGCTTGGTAAGACAGCTACGCCGAACAACCGAACTAGCATTCATTAATTTGATCAAAATATGCACACAGCAGAATGATTGTGTTTCTTACATGGCTTTTAGAAGAACAGACCATGCAGGCGAGCAGTGAACAATATGATTAGGTTTAGTTGCCCTAACCCTATATACCCTTGGTATGACTTGTGAGTGTTGAACTAATGTGCTACAGCATCACTTAAATACGAACATACGATAGTCTGGTATCCCCGCATAATGACATATAGAATATTACTGGGTAGATACCGCTTGGCAAACTTGAGCCTGGGATAGTCGGTTATACCCGCTTTGTGAAATTAGGAATATAACAGGTTTGATATAGCAATTAACAGTACGTACTTGGGGGTTATAGGAAATACCCGCTATATGACTATCCTGTATATAACTAAATGACGTCAAAAATACAACTGATGTGATACGGCATTACTTATACGAGCATAGGGTAGTAAGGTATAACTCGCCTCCTACAAAAATGACCTGATTCGATTTGCTTTGAGAGGCCATGTGCCCATTGTGTATTTTCCATACACCCTGAGAAATTTCCATACACCCCGAGTAATCGGTTGAGATATAATGGATACACAGTTAGTAACTGATTGTGTATAGGATATACACCCTCAGTTCCCTTCTCGAGCTTCGCTCTCATACACCATCAGTTACAAACAGTGTAACTAATACGGTATTACTTATAACAGGATGGGTAGTAGTATATACCGCTATATAACTCGCTAGTATAGTACAGGCTTGATACGGCATTACTTATATACGAGCATTGGGTAGTATGATATATCCGGTATATAGCTCGCTAGTATAGTACTGGCTTGATACGGCATACTTATATACGAGCATGGGGTAGTAGGATATACCCGCTATATAACTCGCTAGTATAGTACTGGCTTGGTACGGCCATTACTTATATACGAGCATGGGGTAGTAGGATATATCCGGTACATGACTCGCTAGTATAGTACTGGCTTGATACGGCATTACTTATATACGAGAATGGGTAGTAGGATATACCCGGTATATAACTCGCTAGTATAGTACTGGCTTGAAACGGCATTACTTATATACGAGCATGGGGTAGTAGGATATACCTGGTATATAACTCGCTAGTATAGTACTGGCTTGATACGGCATTACGTATATACGAGCATGGGGTAGTAGGATATACCCGGTATATGACTCGTTAGTATAGTACCGGCTTGATACGGCATTACTTATATACCAGCATTGGGTAGTAGGATATATCCGGTATATAGCTTGCTAGTACCAGTACCGGCTGGATACGGCATTACTATATACGAGCATGGGGTAGGTAGTAGTAGTAATACCCGCTATGACTCTCTAGTATAGTACCGGTTTGATACGGCATTACTTATATACAAGCATGGGGTAGTAGAATATACCCGCTATATAACTCGCTAATATAGTACTGGCTTGATACGGCATTACTTATAATGAGCATGGGGTAGTAGGATATACCCGCTATATAACTCGCTAGTATAGTACCGGTTTGATACCGGCATTACTTATATACCAGCATGGGGTTGTAGAATATACCCGGTATACAAATCGCTAGTATGGTACTGGCTTGATACGGCATTACTTATATAAAGGCATGGGGTATTAGGATATACCCGGTATATGACTCGCTAGTATAGTCCTGGGTTGGTACGGCATTACTTACATACGAGCATGGGGTAGTAGTATATACCCGCTATGGCTCGCTAGTATAGTACTGGCTTGATACGGCATTACTTTTTATACGAGCATGGGGTAGTAGGATATACCCGGTATATGACTCGCTATTAGTACTGGCTTGATACGGCATTACTTATATACGAGCATGGGTGGAGTAGGGTATACCCGGATATGACTCGCTAGTATAGTACCTGGCTTGAAAACGGCATTACTTATATACGAGCATGGGGTAGTAGTATATACCCGCTATGACTCGCTAGTATAGTAATAGGCTTGATACGGCATTACTTATACCGGGTATACGAGCATGGGGTAGTAGGTGTAGTGATATATCCGGTATATGACTCGCTAGTAAAGTACTGGTCTTGATACGGCATTACTTATATACGAGTATAGGGGGTAGTAGGATATACCCGTATATAACTCGCTAGTATAGTACCGGCTTGATACGGCATTACTTTTATACCAGCATGGGGGTAGTAGGTATACCCGTATATAACTCGCTAGTATAGTACTGGCTTGAAACGACATACTTATATACGAGCATGGGGTAGTAGGATATACCCGCTATATAACTCGCTAGTTTCGTACCGGCTTGATACGGCATTACTTATATAAAGGCATGGTGTAGGTAGGTAGTAGTAGATACCCGGATATGGACTCGAGGTATAGTACTGGCTTGATACGGCATTACTTATATACGAGCAAGGGGTAGTAGGATATACCCGCTATGACTCGCTAGTATAGTCTTACTGGCTTGATACGGCATTACTAATATACGAGCATGGGCTAGTAGGATATATCGGTATATTGACTCGCTAGTTTTAGTACCGGCTTGATACGGCATTACTATATAAAGGCATGGGGTAGTAGATATACCCGGTATATGACTCGCTAGTTAGTACTGGCTTGATACGGCATTACTTTTATACGAGCATGGGGTAGTAGGATATACCCGCATATATAACTCGCTAGTATAGTACTGGCTTGATACGGCCATTACTAATATACGAGCATGGGGTAGTAGGTATATAATCCGGTATATTGACTCGCTAGTATAGTACTGGCTTGATACGGCATTACTAAATACGAGCATGGGGTTGTAGGATATATTCCGGTATATGACTCGCTAGCATAGTACTGGCTTGATACGGCATTACTTTTATACGAGCATGGGTAGTAGGGTAGGTAGTAGGATATATCCGGTATATGACTTCGCTAGTTATAGTTACTGGCTTGATACGGCAATTACTTATATACGAGCATAGGGTAAGTAGGGTATACCCGGTATATGACTCGCTATTATTAGTACTGGCTTGATACGGCATTACTTATATACGACCATGGGGTAGTAGGATATACCCGGTATCTAACTCGCTAATACAGTACTGGCTTGATACGGCATTACTTATATACGAGCATCGGGTTAGTAGGATATACCCGCTATTAACTCGCTAGTATAGTACTGGCTTGAAACGGCATTACTTATATACGAGCATGGGGTAGTAGGATATACCCGCTATATAACTCGCTAGGATAGTACCGGCTTGATACGGCATTACCTTATTATACGAGCATGGTGTAGTAGGATATACCCGGTATATGACTCGCTAGTATAGTACTGGCTTGGTACGGCATTACTTATATATAAGCATGGGGTATAGTATATACCCGCTATGACTCGCTAGTAGAGTACGGCTTGATACGGCATATACTAATGTACGAGCATGGGGTAGTAGGATATATCCGGTATATGACTCGCTAGTATAGTATGGCTTGATACGGCATATTACTTATATACCAGAGCATGGGGTAGGAGGATATACCCGCTATAAACTCGCTAGTATAGTACTGGCTTGATACGGCATTACTTATATACGAGCATGGGTAGTAGGATATACCCGGTACATGACTCGCTAGTATAGTACTGGCTTGATACGGCATTACTATATACGAGCAATGGGGTAGTAGATACTAAATGGCTGGTTGTAGAAACATGCATGTCCCCATATGGGCTGTAAGTTGTAGAGGCAGCCATG